>NW_028270186.1:15338786-15366286 GCF_037043375.1 Chiloscyllium plagiosum | reverse complement strand
CACACATAGAGCAAGGTTCAGGTACACACACAGAGCAAGGTTCAGGTATACACACACACACACAGAGCAAGGTTCAGGTATACACACACACAGAGCAAGGTTCAGGTATACACACACACACAGAGCAAGGTTCAGGTACACACACACACACACAGAGCAAGGTTCAGGTATACACACACACACAGAGCAAGGTTCAGGTACACACACACACACACAGAGCAAGGTTCAGGTACACACACACACTCACACACACAGCAAGGTTCAGGTATACACACACACAGAGCAAGGTTCAGGTATACACACACGCACACACAAAGAGCAAGGTTCAGGTACACACACACACACAGAGCAAGGTTCAGGTATACACACACACACAGAGCAAGGTTCAGGTACACACACACACACACAGAGCAAGGTTCAGGTACACATACACACACAGAGCAAGGTTCAGGTATATACACACAGAGCTGGAAATGTGTTGCTGGAAAAGCGCAGCAGGTCAGGCAGAATCCAGGGAACAGGAGAATCGACGTTTCGGGCATAAGCCCTTCTTCAGGAAGGGCTTATGCCCGAAACGTCGATTCTCCTGTTCCCTGGATGCTGCCTGACCTGCTGCGCTTTTCCAGCAACACAGTTCCAGCTCTTATCTCCAGCATCTGCAGACCTCACTTTCTCCTCAAAGATAGATACACACAGAGCAAGGTTCAGGTACACACACAGAGCAAGGTTCAGGTACACACACACAGTGCAAGGTTCAGGTACACACACAGAGCAAGGTTCAGGTACATATACACACAGAGCAAGGTTCAGGTACACACACAGAGCAAGGTTCAGGTACATATACACACACAGCAAGGTTCAGGTACACACACACACACAGAGCAAGGTTCAGGTACATATACACACACACAGAGCAAGGTTCAGGTACACACACACAGAGCAAGGTTCAGGTACATATACACACACACAGAGCAAGGTTCAGGTACACACACACAGAGCAAGGTTCAGGTACATATACACACACACAGAGCAAGGTTCAGGTACACACACAGAGCAAGGTTCAGGTACACACACACAGTGCAAGGTTCAGGTACACACACAGAGCAATGTTCAGGTACATATACACACGCACAGAGCAAGGTTCAGGTACATATACACACGCACAGAGCAATGTTCAGGTACATATACACACGCACAGAGCAAGGTTCAGGTACATATACACACGCACAGAGCAATGTTCAGGTACATATACACACGCACAGAGCAATGTTCAGGTACATATACACACGCACAGAGCAAGGTTCAGGTACATATACACACAGACAGAGCAAGGTTCAGGTACACACAGACACACACACACACACACAGCAACATTCAGGTTCACACGCACACACGTGCAAACACACGTGAATGCGTAAACACAGACACACACACAAGGTTCAGATGCACACACACACCCATGCAAACACACAAACACACATGTGTGTGTGCGAACAAACACAGGCACACACACAGAAACACACAAACACACACACATACATACATTTACACAGACACACATACATACATTCACTCAGGCGAACACACATGCGTGCACTCAAACACACACACTCTTACGAGCACACACACACGTGTGCACAAACACACACACACACACACTCAGACACACACACACACACACACACAACCCCAGGTCTGATCTCTCCCCAGTCCAATTGCAGCGAGATGTCCCTGCTCCTGTACTCCAGCCCTCTCACCTTGAAGGTCATTGTACCACCTGACATCTTCATTGCCTGTCGCGTCAGCATGTTTCCCCGTCACTTCACTCGGACTGAAGGGAACTTGGTGCACAGTGTGACATGTGTGCTTCTTGCTCCTTTGCAGGGATCTCCGTGGGAATGCTTTCCATTGTGATTGTAAGGTGAAATGGCTGATGGAATGGCTGCAGCTGACCAACACGTCAGTCCCTCCAGTGTACTGTTCAAGCCCGATGAAATACCAGAATGTCAGGGTGACCCACCTGCCAGTGAAGGACTTTGACTGCATCAGGACAGGTCGGAACTGAACACACTGCCCACGCACACTCGCAGACTCGGTGATCATATCCTGCTCGCTCACTCTCCCCTGGCCTTACAGCCGTCAACAATTCCACACTCTGTCTTTGAAAGATTAAACCATTCAGCAACGTGGCTGCCATTTTGATGAATTCAATCTGGGAACGCAGACACAGGCACAATTCACAGCCAGCATCGACTGGAGACTGCTTTCAAAATCACCTCAAACATTTGGTGGGGACAGGATAGAGGGAGTTTTACTCTGTATCTAACCCCGTGCTGTCCCTGTCCTGGGAGTGTTTGATGGGGGACAGGATAGAGAGAGCTTTACTCTGTATCTAACCCCGTGCTGTCCCTGTCCTGGGAGTGTTTGATGGGGGACAGTGTAGAGAGAGCTTTACTCTGTATCTAACCCTGTGCTGTCCCTGTCCTGGGAGTGTTTGATGGGGGGACAGTGTAGAGAGAGCTTTACTCTGTATCTAACCCCGTGCTGTCCCTGTCCTGGGAGTGTTTGATGGGGGACAGTGTAGAGAGAGCTTTACTCTGTATCTAACCCCGTGCTGTCCCTGTCCTGGGTGTGTTTGATGGGGGACAGTGTAGAGAGAGCTTTACTCTGTATCTAACCCCGTGCTGTCCCGGTCCTGGGAGTGTTTGATGGGGGAAACAGTGTCGAGAGAGCTTTATAGTTGAGTTTCAGAGACCTCCTGCTGCTGAAGAAGAGTTATTTCTGAGTCTGAAGCTCTGCACATACTCTCGCTACATAACAGTGACCTCTCAGATTGTAACGCTCTGATCGAATATTGCAAACAACAATCGTCTGCTATTTTTTTAATTTTTCTTTCCAGAATTCAGCGTTTACCAAACCTTGCCTTTCCAGGCCGTGTCCGTCGAGTCCTTCGTTTACGCCGACGACCTCTTTGTAACCTTTGCCCAGGCCAACAGTGGGAACTGCAGTTTCTTCGTGTGGGATCACGTCGAGATGATCTTCCGGACATCGGCGAATATCTCTGGTAAGCCTGAGGAATCTTCACTCAGTTGTCTGAAGGTGGACTGTTATTGACGGCCCAACTCGTCTAATATCTCCAGGCTGATGGGATGTCAGTTACCAGAAGGTGGACTATCACGGGCTGAACTTGCTGCATGCAAGGGCTGTTCCTAATATCCCGAACATTCCTCAGACTTTCACTCCAATATGATTCATCTTAGACACTCAATCCTCATCGAACTGATGGCAGTAACTGTGTGTTTTTCTCTCTCTCTCTCTCTCTCTTTTTCTAATGAGGCTGCCAGACCTGGTGAGTTTGTGCAGCCAAACATTTCCAGGACAGGGACAGCACGGGGTTAGATATAGAGTAAAGCTCTCTCTACACTGTCCCCCATCAAACACTCCCAGGACAGGGACAGCACGGGGTTAGATACAGAGTAAAGTTCTCTCTCCACTGTCCCCCATCAAACACTCCCAGGACAGGGACAGCACTGGGTTAGATACAGAGTAAAGCTCCCTGTACACTGTCCCCCATCAAACACTCCCAGGACAGGGACAGCATGAGGTTAGATACAGAGTAAAGCTCTCTCTACACTGTCCCCCATCAAACACTCCCAGGACAGGGACAGCACGAGGTTAGATACAGAGTAAAGCTCCCTCTACACTGATCCCCATCAAACACTCCCAGGACAGGGACAGCACGGGGTTAGATACAGAGTAAAGCTCTCTCTACACTGTCCCCATCAAACACTCCCAGGACAGGGACAGCACGGGGTTAGATACAGAGTAAAGCTCTCTCTACACTGTCCCCCATCAAACACTCCCAGGACAGGGACAGCACGAGGTTAGATACAGAGTAAAGCTCCCTCTACATTGATCCCCATCAAACACTCCCAGGACAGGGACAGCACGGGGTTAGATACAGAGTAAAGCTCCCTCTACACTGATCCCCATCAAACACTCCCAGGACAGGGACAGCACGGGGTTAGATACAGAGTAAAGCTCTCGCTACACTGTCCCCATCAAACACTCCCAGGACAGGGACAGCACGGGGTTAGATACAGAGTAAAGCTCTCTCTACACTGTCCCCATCAAACACTCCCAGGACAGGGGTTCAGATCTCTCGCATCTGCACTGTTTTGCTTTTCTGAAGATGGGCAAGATTGGATTTGATATACTATTGTCACGTACTGAGGTACAGTGAAAGGTTTTGTTTCTGCGTGCAGTACAGGGTAGACGATCCTTTACAAAGTGCATTAGGGGAACAGTACAGAGCGAGGAAGACAATGTTACTGCTGCAGAGAAGGTGCAGAGGGAGGGAGGTCAATATTAAAGTTAAAATTTCAGAGCTCCTTTCGTAGGTCTAACAACACCAGGGAAGGAGTTGTCCTTGAACCTGTTGGTGTGTGAGTGCAAACTTTTATATCTTCTGCCCAATGGGGTGGGAAGGGTCTTTGATTATGTTTAGATTAGGTTCCCCTACAGTGTTGAAACAGACCCTTCGGCCCAACCAGTCCACACCGACCCTCCGAAGAGTAACCCACCCAGACCCATTTCCCTCTGACTCATGCACCGAGCACAACGGGCAATTTAGCACAGCCAATTCACCTGAACTGCACATCTTTGGACTGTGGGAGGTACCGGAGGAAACGCACGCAGACACGGGGAGAACGTGCAAACTCCACACAGACAGGCGCCCGAGGCTGGAATTGAACCTGGGACCTTGGTGCTGTGAGGCAGCAGTGCTAACCACTGAGCCACCGTGCCGTCCCACGTTGGCTGCTTTCCCGAGGCAGTGGGAAGTATAGGTGGAGCCAATGGATGGAAGGCTGGTTTGCGCGATGGGCTGGGCTGTGTTCACCATTCTCCGTGGTTTGTTGAAGAGCAGTTGCCATCGCGCATTGCGCTGCACCCAGATCGATGCTTCCTTAACCGCATCCATCAGAATTGGTCAGAGCCCTTGGAGACATTTCATTCGCGTTCTGAGGAAGGAGAGACGCTCATTTAATGTTTGCACGGGGCAGCACCCCTTAAGAGAGTGTGCACAGATGAGGAATTAACTGAGGATAAAAAGATGCCTTTTCTTAACCGTAATTTCTCTATATTTCAGAGGCTGGTACAATTGCAACATTTAAGAGGCATTTGGGTGGGTATATGAATAGGAAGGGTTTGGAGGGATATGGGCCGGGTGCTGGCAGGTGGGACTAGATTGGGTTGGGATATCTGGACGAGTTGGGCCGAAGGGTCTGTTTCCGCGCTGTCCGTCTCTCTGACTCTATGACTCTGTATAATATTCTTGCTGTACTGCAGACAAATGTTTTCACACTCTGCAAGCCAATGTTAATTTCGTTTCAGAACCATCTCCTGCCATTTCATCTTGCCACACGGCTGTGCGAGCGGGATCACATGGCATTGCATCACTTCCTGTGCCGTGTTCGGGTCTGGCTCACAGCCCAGGCACAACCCCGGCTAATCGGCGTTTTGTTCCCCACAGCTCACGCTGCGGTCTACTGCAAGCCGCTGGTGATCGACGGGCAGCTGTACATTGTCCTGGCGCAGTTGTTCCGAGGCTCCCACATCTACCGGTGGGACGGCTACGGGGGGACATTCGTCAGGATCCAGGACATCGACGCCGCCAGGATCCAGAAACCCAACGACATTGAGACCTTCACCATCGACGGCGAATGGTACTTTGTGATTGCAGACAGTTCGAAGGCTGGCTCCACCACCGTTTACAAGTGGAACAAGGTGGGATTCTATTCCCACCATTCCCTCCACCCCTGGCACCGGGACACAGACGCTGAGTACATCGAGACGGACAACAAACCCAAGCTGATCCTCGCCAGCAGCACTCAGACCCCGGTCATCTACCAGTGGAGCAAGTCGCAACGGCAGTTCACCTACCTGACCGAAATCCCCGACATGTTGGACGTGCACGCTGTGAAGCACTTCCAGTTCGGCAAGGCCCTGTACCTCTGCTTGGTCCGTTTCATCGGCGACTCCAAGCTGGTGAAGTGGGAGGGCCAGCGCTTCACCGAGATCCAGGCCCTGCCCTCCAGGGGCTCCATGGTCGCTCAGCCCTTCCGCGTGGCACACTGGCAGTACCTGGTGCTGGGGAGCGATTTCTCCTTCTCCCACGTCTACCTCTGGGACGCCGGGAAGCTGAGCTTCAGCCGCTTCCAGGACTGGAGCGTACGCACGCCCCGGGCGTTTCAGGCGGTGCCCATCCACAGCGTGCACCTGGTGCTGGCTTCCAGCTTCAAAGGGAGCACCATCGTCTACAGACACCTGGTGATCGACACCAGCGCTTAGCGGCGCCAACCCAAGAGAGCGGGCATCGCCACCCCGTCCACCTTTCCCGGGGAAGAGGCCCCTGACGGTTTCCCACACTAATCTGAGCCGCCACGGCTGTCGGTTTTTCCTAACTCAGTCTGAGAGTTCGCAAGGTTCACCAAGTTTGTAATCTCCTCAGAACGATCAGAATTTATCAAATAGAATCATAGACTCCAGGCAGCGCAGAAAGAGTCCAACCCCTTGTGCCTTCTAAATGCTCGCACGCCTCACCTCCAGTGCTGAATTTATCGAGACGGTTCGAGGTTTGTGTGAAGATTTGTGGCTCGGGTGCCGTTTGTGGGCTTATTTGCCGAGCTCGCAAGTTGATTTGCAGATGTTTTGTCCCCTGTCTGGGTGACATCTTTGGAGCCTCCTGTTTATTGTGTCTTTGATTAGATTCCCCTACAGGCCCTTCGGCCCAACAAGTCCACGCCGACCCGCCAAAGAGTAACCCACCCAGACCCATTTCCCTCCGACTCACGCACCCAACACGATGGGCAATTTAGCACGGCCAATTCACCCTGACCCGCCCATCTTAGGAGGAAACCAGAGCACCAAGAGGAAACCCATGGGGAGAATGTGCAAACTCCACACAGACAGTCACCCCCGAGGCTGGAATCGAACCCAGGTCCTTGGTGCTGTGAGACAGCAGTGCTAACCACTGAGCTACCGTCCATTGTGCTGCTTCTGGGTGTAGTGGCCGGTATATTAGGTCCAGGTCTATATGTTTATTGGTGAAGTCTGTGGACGAGGGCCGTGTTTCTAGAAATTGACCTGGGCCCAGTAGACCGACCACTACAAGCCGGACGCAGCAGGAACAGAACCGAATAAATTCCTGAAGACACAGTATAGCAGCGCTTCACAAGAGGTGTCAAAGCACTCAAGATCTCACCTGGACAGGGGACGAAATGTCTCAAAACCAGCTCAGCGAACATTCCCACGACCACTGCAGCGCTTGTTAGCTTTTCATCACTGCTTGCCCTGGACAGAATTGGATCGCACCCTCGAGGGACTGACCCGGTCCCTGTCCACCCCTTGTCTGCCCTCGCAGCTCAACCGGAGACAGAATTGTGCGGTGGGATTGCTCGTGGGGGACTGGGAATGTCTCGGAGTGTCTCTCCCTCCCTCCGTCAAGCGGAGGTGAACCCATCTGTCGTCTCATTTGACGCGCCCTTCCCAAAGGGATTTCGCCTCGTCGTGCAGTCCTTTCGAGTGTCCCCAGGACGGTGAACGGCGCTACGCAAATGCAGAGCTTTGTTCTTGTCTCTTTCCACAGGGTTGTCGCTGTTTCATTTCAATGCTTCCTCTCCCTGTGCGTTTTAAATCCTTGACAAATGTCACTTGCTTTCAGAGTTTGCTTTCATGCTGTCTTCATTCAGTCTGAGTGACGTGGCCTGTTAACTGATGCTCCGGACCTGTTTCCAGCTGGGTTTTCCAACTTCTGTGGCGTTTGGCTTCCGTCGCCAGTAGCCGACTCATCCAAGTATTTCAGAAATCCTTCTCAGTGACTCGGAACGCGTCCTGAATGAGGTTAGACCAAATGAGAGATGTATTGAAAAGAAAAAGCAGGTTCTCTGTTTGAGAAGGGAAACCAGAAATAACTGGAGAAACTCGGCAGGTCTGGCAGCATCTGCGGAGAGGGAACTGGAGCTCACGTTTCAAGGGGTTCAGGTACAGAACTCTTTGAAGTTTGCAACCACCACACTGGTTAAAAAGGCATTTAGAATGCTTGCCTGCACTGGTCCGTCCTTTGAGTACGGGAGTCAGGACGTTATGTTGTAGTTGTACGGGATGTTGGTGAGGCCTTTTCTGATGCACTGTGTCCAGTTCTGTTATAGGTAGGATATTATTGAGGGAGGGAGGCTTCAGAAGAGATTTACCAGGATGTTGCTGGGTATGGAAGATTTGAGTGCGAAAGAAAGGCTGGATAGGAGAGCATAGGAGGTTGAGAGGTTTATAAAATCAAGAGGGATACAGACAGGTTTAACGGGAGGTGTCTTCACCCACTTCCAGACTGTGGGGGGCACATTTTTAAGCAGAGGCATTTTAAAAAGACATATGCGGCAAATTGTTTATCGAGTGGGTGGTGTGTGGATGGAGTGAAGGTCCTGAGGGAGTGTTGGATGTGGGTACAGTCGAAAAGCTGAGGACGTGAAACAGGAAAGGTTTCGAGGGAGATGGGCCAGGAACAGGCAGGCGAGCCTAGTTTAGTTTGGGATTCTGCTCAGCACGGACTGGTTGGGCCGAAGGGCCTATTTCCGTGCTGTATGACTCACTGACCGTTCTTCACAACTGAAGGATCAGGCCAGACTCAAAATATTAACTGTATTTCTTTCTCCACGGAAGCAGCCTGTTTTTCCTTCAGACCTTCAGAACTTTGCTTTCATTTCTGTGTTTCGGAGGTGAATTTCAAACTGCAGGCTCTGAGTGCACTGAACAGATACGGACATGTTCAGTGCTGCGTATTTCAGAGGGAAGCGGTGTAATATTTCATACTTGTGGTATTCTTGGAATAAACTGAAGAAAAAAAACTGTTCCATGTGTGTTGACTCAATGTCCTCCGTTTTGGGGTTGCGACATGAAACCGTGCGGAACTGTGTTCGTGACCGTGGATTCAGATCAGATTGTCACTCATCATACAATACCAGAAGGAGCTGTAACCTGTCCTGAATCTTTGAATGGTAAGTCCAGTTTAGTCCCACTGTTAGAGACCAGAGCAGACCCCCCTGAAAGTATTTTCAGAAGGTAGCCTAGACCCTAACTTTTTCTTACATTCAAGGGAAACGTGAAGTGCTGTGTTCCAGATGCGATACGATAGGTCAAAACACAATTTATTTCAACACTGTATCTTAAAACATAAAACGGCATTTAAAATAACTTAACTGTTGGAAAACTTAACGTAATAAAACTATCAACTGTTCTGATATGGTAACATCACACAAACACACCCATTAATAAATTCAGACACAGATTCTCACACGCAGTTCTCCAATCCAGGAGGGAAAAAGAAATCAAAATTTAGAGACACTAGCAGCCAGGAGACATTCACTGAAGCAGCTAACTCTTTTGATACCCGAAAGACTTCTGATGTTACTGAAAAAAAAATCAAAACCCAGAAATCTGGATGTGAGAGAGCTAGCCACACCCATTCAAGGTACTCCTATTGTTTCAGCTTTTGAAACAAAACCAAGGTCTGACTTACGTCGTCTTCAGGAGCCTCTGCCTTACAAACTCTCTTCCAAAAAAAACAGGACAAAATAAACGTTTAAAACCAGGACAAAATAAACGTTTTGTCACACCCACAAGCCAGATTTTCTACCAACAAACTCTCAGTCCCACCTCCATTTCAAGGAGTAAACATCAAGTTATGAGATCCAAATACAAAGTGAGGTGGTCAAAGCCAAATCAAGTCAGCATCCTTTTATTACAGATTTGCTCTCAATAATGTGGCCATTGCTGGCTGGGCCCGGCATTTATTGCCCTGTTACCCCCAACTTGTCCCCTTGAGAAGGTGGGGGTGAGCTGCCATCTTGAATTGCTGCAGTCCATGTGGTGGAGGGGCCCCTCACTCAGTGCCCTGATGGAGGGAGTCCCAGGATTCTGACCCAGCGACATTGATGGACTCAGGGTGGCGAGGGGTGACCAGCACGGGTTGGTATTTTGCACATCCCTGCTGACTTGCCCTTTGAGGTGGTCAAGGTCATGGGTTTCAAAGGTGCTGAGGGAGTGCCACTCCATCAGAGATGCCATCTTTCAGATGAGTGTTTTAATCGAGACGCACCCTCGGCTGAGCATGCCATTTCAAAGAAAAACAAGACACTTCAACCCGATGATTTGGACAATAATCATCACTCAATCAGCACAGACACAGAGGCAGCAAAATTAGGTGGAAATCAAAGTCGCTGTAGATTGACCTCATAGTCAGCTCTTGGTGTAGGCAAAATGGCCGCCACATGCTCTGACATTACCTCAGGAGTTGGCAGAATGGGTTTGCCATTGGCTGGAGGACTCACGCGTGCACGTGAAAGGGAGATATGTCAATGCAGCTGCTCCAGCGTGCAACTGATATTCCAGCAACCAACAGGCAGTCTAACCTCAGTGGTGGGGGAACAATTGGAAGCAATTCTGAAAGACATGATTAATCTGCGCTTGGGGATTTGGCGGTTACAGTCTGACCAACTGGATCGAAGCCTTTTCTGCTTTGTGGTTTCTGTAGACGATTTAAACTTGAGGGTTGATCAGTAGGTTCACTGACGAGACAAAAACATCGAGAGGCTGGTGATTAGTGAGGTAGATAGCCTGAGATTACGGGAGGATGGTCACTTGGGCTGGTCAGGGAGAAATAGTTCAATTGAGTTGAGTTGATCTACTTGCGCAGGGCAAACAAGGCGAGAGAGAATACATGATGAGCGGTCGGACCCTGAGAATCACTGAGGATTCAGAGGAGACTTGATGGTATCAGGAAAAGTGGATTAAGTGACTTGGACTGCAACGGGATCTTGATCAGCTGGGCCAATGGGCTGAGGAGTGGCAGATGGAGTTTAGTTTAGATAAATGTGAGGTGCTGCATTTTGGGAAAGCAAATCTCAGCAGGACTTATACACTTAATGGTAAAGTCCTAGGGAGTGTTGCTGAACAAAGAGACCTTGGAGTGCAGGTTCATAGCTCCTTGAAAGTGGAGTCGCAGGTAGATAGGATAGTGAAGACTCAGAGTATTGAGTACAGGAGTTGGGAGGTCATGTTACGGCTGTATCGGACATTGGTTAGGCCACTGTTGGAATATTGCATGCAATTCTGGTCTCACTCCTACAGGAAGGATGTTGTGAAACTTGAAAGGATTCAGAAAGGATTTATAAGGATGTTGCCAGGATTGGAGGATTTGAGCTGTCGGGAGAGGTCGAATAGACTGGGGCTGTTTTCTCTGGAGCGTCTGAGGCTGAGAGGTAACCTTATAGAGTTTTATAAAATCATGTGGGGCATGGATAGGCTAAATTGACAAGGTCTTTTTCCCTGGGGTCGGGGAGTCCAGAACTAGAGGAGCATAGGTTTAAAAGAGACCTAAGGGGCAACGTTTTCACACAGAGGGTGGTACGTGTATGGAATGAGCTGCCAGAGGATGTGGTGGAGGCTGGTACAATTGCAACATTTAAGAGGCATCTGGATGGGTATATGAATAGGAAGGGTTTGGAGGGATATGGGCCGGGTGCTGGCAGGTGGGACTAGATTGGATTGGGATATTTGGTCGGCGTGGACGGGTTGGACCGAAGGGTCTGTTTCCATGCTGTGCAGCCCTGTAACTCTAAGTGGTTAAGAAGGCATAAGGAACATTTGACTTTATTAGCCCATGGCACAGAGTTTCAGAATAGGAGGCTTGGTCAGAACTGTAGAAAACGTTGGTTTGGTTTCATGTAGAGTATTGTGTGCAGTTCAGGAATCCACATTCTCGGAGGATGTGATTACACTGGGAGAGGGGGCAGAGGATGTAGCCTGGGCTGGAGAGTTTCAGTTGTGAAGAGAGCTTGGACAGGCTAGGGTTCTTTCCCTGAGAGCAGGGGAGATTGAGATGGCTCATGATTGAGATGGATAAAATAATGAGGGGCACAGACAGGGCAGTCAGGAAGAAAGATTTCTCTTCAGTGAAGGGACTGATGACCAGGGGAATATAGATTAAAGGGAATGGGCAAAAGGTTGAGAGCGCGTGTGAGGAGTTTTTAATCATACAGAGTGTGGTGGGAATCTGAAACACAGTGCCTGTTAAAGATGGTAGTTTTGATTTCTTGTCACATGCCTAAATACAGTCAAAAGTTTTGTTTTGAAAGCAGTGCAGGCAGATCATAACATACAAGGACATACAGTTCATCGGGTGCTTAGACAGAGCAACGCAGACAAGCTGACAGGAAGTGAGTAAAATCAAGGACTGCAGATGCTGGAAACCAGATTTATCTCTCCACCCTGCAGACTCTCTGCCTCTATTCCTGATGAAGGGCTTTTGCCCGAAACGTCGATTTTCCTGCTCCTCGGATGCTGCCTGAACTGCTGTGCTTTTCCAGCACCACTCTGATCTAGAATCTGACAGGAAGTGCACAAAGCAAGATCAACATTACATTTGAAATTAGAGAGGCCCATTCAGCAGTCTCATAACAGCAGAGGCGAAATGGTTCTTGGTCCTGTCGGGTGCATGCGGTCTGTATCTCCTGCCTGACGGAAGAGGTTGGAAGAGAGTGTAATCTCGTTTGGGAAGGATCTTTGATGATGTTGGCAGCTTCACCGTGGCAACGGGAAATGTCCATGTTTGGGAGGTTAGCATTCGTGACAGGCTGGGCTGTGTACACGTCTCTCTGTAGTCTCTTCCGGTCGTGGGCAGACCAGGCCGTGATGCACCCAGACAGAATGCTTTCTCCGGTGCATCTGTAAACGTGGGTGAGGTCCTTACGGACATGCCGAATTTCCCAAACCGCCTGAGAAAGAAGGGGGTGTTGCTGTGCCTTCTTGACCATTGCACGTACGTGGACAGTCCAGGACAGATGGTCAGTTATTGTCACTCCTCTGAACCCCGATGCTCATGACCCTCTCCACCTCCGCTCCATTGATGCACATCGGGGCCGTGATGCCAAAGTCCTCATAAAATGAAACCATTTGGATGCAGGCTGGCGACACCAAGGCAACCGGCCAAGCGCTGGGAAGTGGGATGAGATTCATGGGGTGTTTGTCAGGACTGATTGGATGGGCCGAAGGATCTTTCGCAGTGCTGCGGACCACAATGCCCCCCTCTGCTGGCCAAGTCCGCGAAATGCAGGCACAGCGGCCACGGCCCCACTCCCTCGGGACTGTCCGGCGGAGGGCGGGAACCGCGGTTCCGATTGGTCAGGATGCGGATGTGGATGGATCTGATTGGGCAGTAGGCACGGGGGGGGGAGGCAGATCAGAATGTCGGTAAGCGGGACGGTATATTTGATTGGTCAGTCGTGGGGAAGGCGGATGCGATTGGCCGCTGGGTGGGAACTTTGGTTTTTGATTGGTCGTAGCGTGGGAACGCTAGTTCCGATTGGTCAGGAGGCGGGGAACGTTGTTTAGATTGGCCGGAAGGTGGGAACGCTATTTCTGGTTGGTCGACGGGCGGGGACGGTGGTTCCAATTGGACAGTGGGCGGAAACGGTGGTTCTGAATGGTCAATGAGTGGGGCGGTGGGTCTGATTGGTCAGCGGGCGGAGACGCCTGGCGGGATGGGCGGGGTGGTTCTGATTGGTCGGTGGGACGACAAATCCGATCGGTCAGCGGGTTTGATTGGCGGTTGGGCGGGGACGACAGATATGATTGGCTAGTAGGCGGAGGGAGGGGACGGTTGTGATTGTTCGGTGGGCGAACTCCGACAGATGTGATTGGAAGGTCTACGGGATTGTGCTGTTGTGATTGGTCGGCGGCGAGGGGTTTGCTCGGTCAGTGGGTGGTTCGGTGGACGGAGGGCCGTCAGTCACCCTGAGTGAGAGGAGGTGGAGGGCGGGCCGAGCGGCAGGGAGATGGCGGCGGAGGGTGCGGAGCCGCGGCTGGAGCCGGAGTCGCAGCGGCTGTGCCCGGACTGGGCGGACGACCAGCGGATGGCGTTCCTGTTCTCGGCGTTCAAGCGGAGCCGGGATGTGAACAGCTCGGACTGGGACACCAAGCTGTCGTTCTGGGGCCCCGCGCTGCTGCGGGAGGCCGCCCGCCGCCAGCGGCTCACCCTGACCGCCCGGGAGGGGGCCTCCTGGTTCCGCAGGAAGGGAGCTGTCCCCCTGGGGCTGGACACGGTGCTGCACGACCTGGCCCGGTGAGAGAGCGGGAGAGAGAGGGAGGGAGGGTGTGTGAGCCTCCCCACCCCACCCCACCCCCCCCACCCCACCCCCCTGGTTCAATAGCCCCCCCCCCCGGGTTGTGTGAGGCCCCCTGTGGTTCAATAGCCCCCCCCCCCCGGGTTGTGTGAGGCCCCCTGTGGTTCAATAGCCCCCCCCCCGGGTTGTGTGAGGCCCCCTGTGGTTCAATAGCCCCCCCCCCCCCCCCCTGTTGTGTGAGGCCCCCTGTGGTTCAATACCCCCCCCCCCGGGTTGTGTGAGGCCCCCTGTGGTTCAATAGCCCCCCCCCCCCGGGTTGTGTGAGGCCCCCTGTGGTTCAATAGCCCCCCCCCCGGGTTGTGTGAGGCCCCCTGTGGTTCAATACCCCCCCCCGGGTTGTGTGAGGCCCCCTGTGGTTCAATAGCCCCCCCCCGGGTTGTGTGAGGCCCCCTGTGGTTCAATAGCCCCCCCCCCCCCCCCGGGTTGTGTGAGGCCCCCTGTGGTTCAATAGCCCCCCCCCGGGTTGTGTGAGGCCCCCTGTGGTTCAATAGCCCCCCCCGGATTGTGTGAGGCCCCCTGTGGTTCAATAGCCCCCCCCGGATTGTGTGAGGCCCCCTGTGGTTCAATAGCCCCCCCCGGATTGTGTGAGGCCCCCTGTGGTTCAATAGCCGCCCCCCCCCCCCCCCCCGGGCTGTGTGAGGCCCCCTGTGGTTCAATAGCTGCCCCCCCCCCCCCCCGGGCTGTGTGAGGCCCCCTGTGGTTCAATAGCCCCCCCCCCCCCCCCCCGGGTTGTGTGAGGCCCCCTGTGGTTCAATAGCCCCCCCCCCCCCGGGCTGTGTGAGGCCCCCTGTGGTTCAATAGCCCCCCCCCCCCCCCGGGTTGTGTGAGGCCCCCTGTGGTTCAATAGCCCCCCCCCCCCCCGGGCTGTGTGAGGCCCCCTGTGGTTCAATAGCCCCCCCCCCCCCGGGTTGTGTGAGGCCCCCTGTGGTTCAATAGCCCCCCCCCGGGCTGTGTGAGGCCCCCTGTGGTTCAATAGCCCCCCCCCGGGCTGTGTGAGGCCCCCTGTGGTTCACTTCGAGGGGGGGGCTATTGAACCACAGGGGGCCCCTTGGGGGGTGTGTGCGTCAGTCCACCTTCACCATGACTCTGTTCCCCCATCCCCACTTCTCACCCTCACCCATCTGCCCCCCAGCCCTTTCCCTCCACCCCGAAACCCCCCTCTCTCTCCATCCTTCACCACCTTGACCCCTTAGTGCCCACCCTTTCCCCTCACCAAGCCCCTCTGTCCCCGCTCAACAAGCAACAGTTGCCAGTCTGTGCTGTTTGAGAATTATTTTGGTCGAAGCCGTCGGGGGGGGGGGGTGTGTGTGTGTGTGTGTTTAACCCTGTGTTGTCCCCCTCTCTATCCCCACTGCCAAGGCGAGGGCTGATTCAGAAGGAATCGTGCTTTGCAGCGAGTGTTGATGCTGGCTGGTTGGCCTGGGGTGTGGGCTTGTTTCTGATTAAGCCGCTGAAGTGGACTCTGACCTCTCTGCTGGGAAACAGCAGTGTTTCCCCCGATGAAGCCTACGTTATTGTCGAACGCGTTCAGGTGAGAGCCCATCCTTGATTTGACATGCCCTTTGTTCCCTTTTACCTGCCTCACAGCGCCAGGGACGCGGGTTCAATTCCCGCCTCAGGCGACTGACTGTGTGGAGTTTGCACATTCTCCCCGTGTCTGCGTGGGTTTCCTCCGGGTGCTCCGGTTTCCTCCCACAGTCCAAAGATGTGCAGGTCAGGGTGAATTGGCCATGCTAAATTGCCCGTAATGTGAGGTGAAGGGGTAAATGTAGGGGAATGGGTCTGGATGGGTTACTCTTCGAAGGGTCGGTGTGGACTTGTTGGGCCGAAGGGCCTGTTTCCACACTGTAAGTAATCTAATCTATTAATACCTCTTGGAACTGCACCAATTCTTAAACCTGGCACCATAGGTTTAAAAAAAAAGTACTTGGATGAGCACTTGAAATGACTACAGCATTCATGGGCCAAGAGCTGGGGGAGCAGAGTAGATTTTGTCAGTGTGGTATCGATGGGCAGAAGGGTCTCTTCTGTGCTGGTGCAGTGGATAATCGGGCCACGTTTTCCACCAGCATTATGCTGTCCACCCACCATCACGTCACGGACTTTGTCGGTTCTCACGGTGGACCAACTTAACAATTTGAGTCAAGTTGGCCAACTGCCCCCCCACCCCACCACCCAGGAGTATTGGCACAAGACCACGTGATATCCCAATCGGGCAGAGAGCGAAAGAGCTTTGCCAGTTCAAGTCGGGGAGTTGAACAGTCGGCTGGGATCAGTGCTGGGTCCTGTTTGGTTTATCATTTCAGTTGAGAATATAGAATTTGATATGTTGTTGTCGCATGTGCCCACGTACGGTGACAAGTTTTGTTTTGCGTGCAGTACAGGAAGATCATAACACACAAGGGCGTACAGATCAGAGGGTGGCTTGAGAAAAGCAAGGCGTACACAGGTACGGCTGCACAGAAAACGTAGACAAAAGCAAGATCATTATTAGATTTGAAATGCCCGTTCAGTCTAGTAACGCAGGCATGCTTATTAAGTTTGCACTTTGCAAGGTTGGTGGTATGTTGGACAGTGAAGAAGGTTACTTAAGATGACAAACAAGGGCAGGACTTGTGCAATTGAAAGTAGGTCCTTGGGTAGTGCTGTAGAACAGAGGGACCTTGGGGTTCAGGTACATAATTCCGTGAAGTTTGCGTCACCTATAGCCAGGGAGGTTAATGAGGCATTTCGCATGCTTGCCTGCACTGCTCAGTCTTTTGAGTACAGGAGTTGGGAGGTCATGTTGCGGCTGTACAGGACATTGGTTAGGCCACTGTTGGAATACTGCGTGCAGTTCTGGTCTCCTTCCTATCGGAAAGGTGTTGTGAAACTTGAAAGGGTTCAGAAAAGACTCTCAAGGATGTTGCCAGGGTTGGAGGATTTGAGCTACAGGGAGAGGCTGAACAGGCTGGGGCTGTTTTCTCTGGAGCGTCGGAGGCTGAAGGGTGACCTTATAGAGGTTTACAAAATTATGAGGGGCATGGATAGGATAAATAGACAAAGTCTTTTCCCTGGGGTGGGGGAGTCCAGAACTAGAGGGCATAGGTTTAGGGTGAGAGGGGAAAGAGATAAAAGGGGCAACTTTTTCACGCAGAGGGTGGTACGTGTATGGAATGAGCTGCCAGAGGAAGTGGTGGAGGCTGGTACAATTGCAACATTTAAGAGGCATCTGGATGGGTATATGAATAGGAAGGGTTTGGAGGGATATGGGCCGGGTGCTGGCAGGTGGGACTAGATTGGGTTGGGAATATCTGGTCGGCATGGACGGGTTGGACCGAAGGGTCTGTTTCCGTGATGTACGTCTCTATGACTCTGATGCAATGTACATTGGTTGGATGTTGGTGAGATCACCTCTGGAGTACTCTGTCTGGTTGTGGTCGCCCTGTTATAGGAAGGATATTCTTAAACTGGAGGGGGTCCAGAAGAGATTGACCAGGATGTGGCCGGAAATGGAGGGTTTGAGTTATAAAGAAATGCTGGCCAGGCTGGGACGTGTCCTCCCTCAACCTGAGGAGGTTGAGGGGTGACCTTATGGAGGTTGACAAAATCATGAGGGGTATGGATGGGGTGAATGGCAGGTGTTTTTGACCTCGGGTGTGGGATTTCAAGACTAAGGGGTATTTCTTCAGGCTGAGAGGAGAAAGATTTTAGAAAGATATGAGGGGCAGTTTTGTTTTGTATTTACATGGAGGGTGGACTGTGTGTGGGATGAACTTAGAGGTGGACGTGGTTAGATTAGGTTAGATTACTTACAGTGTGGAAACAGGCCCTTCGCCCCAACCAGTCCACACCGACCCTCCGAAGAGTAACCCACCCAGAACCATTTCCCTCTGACTCATGTAACTAACACTATGGGACAATTCAGCATGGCCAATTCACCCAATGTGGACATCTTTTAGACTGTGGGAGGAAACCCACGCAGACATGGGGAGAATGTGCAAACTCCACACAGACAGTCGCCTGAGATGGGTACAGTTACAACATTTAAAAGGCATTTGGATCAGTCCATGAACAGGGAAGGTTTGGAAGGATATGGACCGGGAGTGGGCAGGTGGGTCGAGCTTAGTTTGGGATTGTGTTCAGCACGGGCCTGGTTGGACTGAAGGGTCTGCTTCTGTCCTGTATGGCTCAATGATGGGACTAGACGAAAGTAGGTACTGCAGATGCTGGAGATTAGAGTCAAGGTGAGAGTGGTGCTGGAAAAGCACAGCAGGGTCAGGCAGCATCCGAGGAGCAGGGGAATCGACGTTTCGGGTGAAAGCCCTTCATTGGGAATCTTTTGCCCGACACGTCGATTGCCCTGCTCCTCGGATGCTGCCTGACCCTGCTGTGCTTTTCCAGCACCACACTCTAATGTTGACACTGTGACCAGACTGCTGGGTGCAGACATTGGAGTGCGTTTCCACACACATTCGGCGCCGCTCTCTCTGAAATAGCAGTGAGGAGGGGACAGGCTGCTCGGGGAAGATGGAGGCAGTGAATTCAGCGATGTGCCCTCTCTCGCGTGATTTTTATCTTGTTTACCTGCACGGTTTCTGATCTGTGCCCTGTAACCACAGTGAACAGGCACTGACTTTCAGACTTTGCCCCCTCCCCCCACTTCCGCAGGAGAAGGCAGCTGAGGTTTATCGGCTCTGTCAGAGTCACCTGCAGACTGCGCACCCGGTGGTTTCCTTTTCACAGTTACAGGAGATGTGTCAGACCGTGTGCAGGGACGAGAAGACTTTCTACCTGTGTCTGTTGCAGCTGCAGAGGGAGAAGAGGGTCACGGTGACTGAGATTGACGGTGATAAGGTGAGTGTGTGTGTCTCGCTGTCGGGGGGGGGGGGGGGGGGTGGGGAGCAGGCTGTTGTGCACACACTGGCATCAGCTGCTGCTGCTACATGGTCACACACAAGATAGGAGCAGGCCATTCAGTCCCCGGGTCCTGCTTAATCTGATCATTCAGCTCAGTACCTGCGCTCTTCTACGCCCCTCACCACGCCCCCCCCCCCAACCACACCCCAGAACCACGTGTCTGGTTCCCTTCAGCCACCCGATTGACAATAAACCACAGAACTGCGGGTGCTGTATCTCTGAAACCCGAACAGACTCTTTGCTGAAGGAACTCTGCGTTTGTGAGGAGAGGGCAGAGTTGACCTGTCCAGTCCATCGACCCCACAGCTGCTGCCAGACCTGCTCAGTTTCCCCAGCGGCTTCTTGTTGCGGCCACAGAGCGACATCGACTTCCCTCCTCGGATGTTTTGGCCTCCGCCATTTCTTGTGCGGCAGGGGATTCCACAGACTCCCCACTCTCTGGGTGAAGACATTTCTCCCCTCCTCAGTCTGGAAAAAGGTTTATTCCTTATCGTTAAACTGTGACCCCTGGCTCTGGACTGCCCCACCATCAGGAACGTTGTTCCGACAGCTCGCCTGTCTTGTCCTTTGCGGATTTTCTGGTTTTCGATGAGATTTCCCTCGCCCCAGTCTTGAAACCTCCAGTGAATTGCATCCTAACCCACTCGATCTCTCCTCACATGTTGGTCTTCCCCCTGCCAGGAATTAATCTGGTCAACTTGTGTTGCACCCACTGTGTTAGCAAGGACATCCTTTTTCAGATAAGGAGACCCCCAAGCCGCACGCGCGCACACAATAGCCCAGGGTCTGGTCTCGCCCTGTGCATCCCTGCTCCTGTCCTTCAATCCCCTCACCACGGAGAGCCCACCACTCCTGCAAGGCTGACTCTCAGCCAGTGGGGGCGGAGGGCCGCCCAGGTCTCATTGCACCTCCTTTTTCCCCACTTCATCACCATTCAGGTCATTATCTGCCTTTGTTCCTGCTACCAAAGAAGACAACCTCTCATTGATCCACGTTAAACTGCATCTGCCATGCATTTGCCCACTCTATTGAGCCTGTCCAAACCACACAGCGCCGTTTCTGAATCCTCGTCACAGTTCACCCCCCACCCCAACCAGCTTTGCATCAGGGTGGCACGGTGGCTCAGTGGTTAGCACTGCTGCCTCACAGCACTAGAGACCTCGGTTCAATTCCCGCCTCGGGCGACTGTCTGCGTGTGGAGTTTGCACGTTCTCCCCATGTCTGCGCTCCGATTTCCTCCCACAATCCAAAGATGTGCAGGTCAGGGTGAATTGGCCAGGCTCACCTGCCCATAGTGTTTAGGGATGTGTGGGTTAGGTGCACCAGTCAGAGGGGAAGTGATATAGGGTAGGGGAATGGGTCTTGGTGGGTTCCTCTTCAAAGGGTCGGTTGGGCCGAAGGGCCGGTTTCCACACTGTAGGGATTGTGTTATATTTTTATCTGCCAATTTTGAGAGCTGACCTTTTGTTCCCTGGTCTAAATAATTAATATATATTGTGATCAACTGGGTTCCTAGTCCTGATCGCTGTGGGAACCCCACTTGTTACTGCCTTTCGTGCAGAGAAAGACCTGTTTGTTCCTGATCCGCTAACCAATTTTCAATCTGTCAAATACACTATCCCCAACATCCTCTTTCTGTACACTGGTCGACAGCTCTCTGTGTTGCTCTGTGAGCCGCCTTAGTGTGTGTGTGTGTGTGTGTGTGTGTGTGTGTGTGTGTGTGCCCCCTCTGCTAACACCCAGAAACGCTCATCTTGCCTCCTAATCTGTTAAAATATGAGTGACCAGAGAACTCCCAAATTCCACGATTTAAAGAAAAGAAAGAAAATATTTGTTAACTCTTAAAAGTGAACATTAAACAACTATTTACAATTCTAAGCCCCCCCCTTTCTCTTAACTGCTTCAGACCTGCCTCCAACTCTGTAACAATATGCTGTTCCAGTAAAACACTTATTAAAATTACATCTGACTTAATTTCAAAACAGCACAATCGCTGTCGTCTTCCGTGTCTTTCCTCTTCCGGTTGAGGATCTCCCTGGGTCGTCATCTTTCTTTTTACTGTGGATATGTTTCACGTGAAAAGGTACCTTTGATAGAGAGTGTTTCCTAATTTCTTGGATCGGTGTTGATAGCAGTTGCTCTGGCTCTAATTTTCAAAATGCCTGCCTTGTTTATGTCCCCAACATCAGATCGTCTCATTGGTTCGATGTTGGCAAAACAAATATATTCAAACTCGATTGGGTTTTAGCATCCCGGGGCATAATTTAAACTGGTTGGTTAAATTCAAGTTGTCAAAACAGCAAGCAAAACTCAGGTAAACATTTCGCAGCCAAATGTTACATATTTTCAATTTTCCAGTACACTTGTAAGCTCTCAGTTCAGAAAAGCATTCACTCTCTGTTACAGGTACACCTTCAACTTGATATGTATGTTTGAGTGTGTACCTCTAAACCGTACCAGCTTGCCTGCATTCCTGCTGTAGATAGTTCTGGATTTAGGTTTGCTCGCTGAGCTGAAGGTTCATTTTCAGATGTTTCATCACCATACTAGCTAACATCTTCAGTGAGTCTCTGGATGAAGTAGTGCTGGTGTAGCCCACTTTCTCTTTTTATATGTTTGCGTTTCCTTGGGTTGGTGATATCATTTCCTCTCACTAGTATCCTTACATACGGATGAGGAAGGTCACCACTTCGACTGGGACAACACATCCGCGCTAGGACAGGCCAAACAGAGACACACACGACAATTCCTAGAAGCATGGCATTCCAACCGGAACTCTATCAACAAACACAGTGACTTGGATCCCATTTCCCACCCCCTGAGAAAAAACAGGAAATGGTGTCACCACATGAAATGACATCACCCACCCAAGGAAACCCAAACATAAATAGAAAGCAGGCTACACCGCCAGTACTTCATCTGGAGGATGTTACCGAGCATGGTGATGAAACGTCTGAAAGTGAACTTACCAGCTCAGCGACAAACCTATATCCAGAACCTCAACCTGAGCTACAAATCTTCTCAGAACTCGCTAACTTAAGATAGTATATGTGTTAACTACCACTAATTAGCTGTTCCAAGATAGTAACATCCCATAAATACACCCTTGGCAAAGGCAAATTCACTAAAATTGATTGTCTGGCGTGCGGTTCTCCTGTCCAAGAGGAAGGAATGTGAAGAAAAAAACTCCGAGAGAGAACTCAATCTTCCTGTAATAGGGAGAGATGGATAGCAGCTTCCAAACCCTAGCAACTACCGAAAGTTAAACTGGAATCCTGGATCTGTGGGAGGTTGACCCCACCCATCCAGGCTGCTTCTATCGTTTGAACATTTTTAAAAAAATAAACCTACGAGCTCCCCAAGCTGTTTAGGTAATTAGCTCGGAGCAGACTGCTTGTCTCCTCTGGCTGAATCTCTCTTCATTTAAAAAAAAACACCATGACAAAATACGCCACTTCAAATACTTGTATCGTCATTGGGATAGTAGTGTTCATGAATATATTCCCCGGACAGAGACAGCACAGAGTTAGATAGAGTCAAGCTCCCTCTACACTGTTTCCCATCAAACACTCCCAGGTCAGGGACAGCACGGGGTGAGATACAGAGTAAAGCTCCCTCTACACTGTCCCCCCATCAAACACTGACTGCTCGCTCTGAACCTGTCGTTACAGGTCGTCAAGTTCAGCCCCTCCCCGGCAAACAGTGCTGCCGCAGTGACTGAGATCGATGTCGGCGTGTACCAGCTCGTCAAGTGTGAGAAAATGTTATCCCAGAAAGTGGACACCCTGTCGCAGGAGGTCGAAAGGTAAGTGAGAGCTCACTGGAGCAGTCGGAAATTTGACTTCATCCACCGTGAGCATCTGACATGAAACAAAAGCTGAATTTGCGTGGCTCAATCTGTGTTTAACCTACCCACGTCCGTTTACTGTCTCGCTTGGAGCTCTGGGGTAGCTGTTTCTCACTGTGCACAGAAGTGGATGTTCACACTTGATTTGGTATTTGCATCGAGCAGGGTGGATAAGGGGGAACTCGTGGATGTGTTAAACCTAGACCTAACCAAATGCCAGACGAAGTTGGAGACTGAAGGGAGTTAGGTTTGTCTTTATGTCGAACCCCTACAGCATGGAAGCAGGCCATTCGGCCCATCGGGTCCACAGCGACCCTCTGAAGAGCATCCCACCCAATTCCTGTGACCCTGCATTTTCTACCTAACCTGTCTGTCTCTCTACACTGTGGGCAATTTAGCGTGGCCAGTCCACCGAACCTGCACATCCTTGGACTGTGGGAGGAAACCGGAGCACCCGGAGGAAACCCAGGCAGACACCGGGGAGAATGTGCAGTCTCCGCAGAGTTGGCTGAGGGTGGAATTGAACCTGGGTCCCTGGTGCTGTGAGGCAGAGATGCTTACCACTGAGCCACCACGTTGGTTGCAAAAGGTTCTGAGTTGGCAGTTCTCAAAGCCTTGGAGCCACGGTCACAGACAACACGAGCAGTTTGAGACTGAGGTGGGATCCCTTTTGCTGAGAACATCTGGAATTCCATCGTCCTGGAAGAGCTGGGGGCGGAGTCTCCGGCCTTGGCGACTGGGGGGGGGTGGGGCGGAGTCTCCGGCCTTGGCGACTGGGGGCGGAGTCTCCGGCCTTGGCGACTGGGGGTGGGGAACCCAATACGTGGACTAACTTGCTGACTGGGTTCCAATTCGGTGGGTTCTGGGATGGAGAACCTCTGCAGGCATTGGAGGTGGGGGGGGGGGGGTGGGGAGGTGAGTGAGATGCGTCAAGGGGCGGGGAAGGGACATTCACTCAAACAACTCTCTCCGTTCCTAGATCCAACGAGGATGCAAGAAGCCACCTCAAAGCCGACAAAAAGCACTTGGTGAGTGACGAATATTCCATTTGGGTTTCGCTCGGTGTCTCCCTCCTGTGGATTGAAGCTGCTGACCTTGTTGCTGTGCTGTTGGCATCCCAGGGTCCCCTGGAAAAGATTGGTTCACCAGTCGCCCATTGCACAGAGCGTTTTTGCTGCGTGCCGGCCTGGGATCTTGCTGTGCGTTAATGCAGTCCCCTCGCACCTCAGGCTGGGTCCTTCCGGTGTTCAGGGGAGCTGGTCCCTGTCGGAGGGTACGGAGATAACTGTTCCCCCCCCCCCCCCTGTTTCTGATACAGGCCCTCAAGTGTCTTCGAGTGAAAAGGAGAACAGAGAAACGGCTGGAGAATATCGAAGCCAAACTCAATACCATTCAGGTCATCCTCGATCGGATTTACTCCTCCCAAACAGACAAAACGGTATGGGAGAGCTTCTGTCCTCCTTAACTCTGGCCGTCCATCTCTCATTGTCTCTCAGTCTTGCTCTCTCTCTCTCCCTTTCCCCCCCTCCCTTCTCCCTCCCCGGTTTGAGCTTGCTGTGATGGATTGTGCGACGTGAATCATCCCGCTCTGTGAAGAGGCAGTCACGTGGTGCTGCCTGTCCTTCAGTAAGGAGAACGCGAGGACCGCAGATGTTGGAGATCAGAGTCCGAGAGTGCGCTGCTGGGAAAAGCGCGGCAGGTCAGGCAGCATCTGAGGGGCAGGGGAATCGACGTTTCGGGCCGGAGCCCTTCATCAGGAATGACGACGGGCCCGAAACGCTGATTCTCCTGCTCCTCGGATGCTGCCCGATCTGCTGTCTGTGCTTCAGTCAGTCCGGCCGGGGCTATGCACCCTCTTTCCTCCCCCCCCCCCCCCCCCCCCCCCCCCAGCCAGATTGCATTTACGTAGCTCCAGTCTTTTTGCTGGCAGGTTGTGGAGGCCTATCAGGCTGGGCTTGGAGCTTTGAGAGAGTCCATGAAGGATGTGAGTGTGATGAAGGTGGAGAAGCTGATGGATCAGATTGAACAGGTCAGGCTCCCAGACCCCAGGGGCTGGATTGATTGGTGGGGGGGGGTGCGGGGGGAGGGGGGTGCGAGCGAGCAGCAGGGAGTCACAAAATGGGACAATGATGGCGAAGGAAGGCCGCAGTCCCAGTGCTGCTCACGGTGGACTCTGATCCTCTGTTGCTGCAGGGATCTGGAGAAAGGCAGATTCACGGTTGGTCAACATTGGGGAAGGGACGCCCAGCGGTGAGAGGAGCTCCGAGTGGATCAGCAGCTGGAAGGTGGCAATCCCAGGGTGCTGTCAGTGTCTCAGCCACTGAGTCCTCAAAGGCTGGGAAACCAGGCTCAGCCCTGGGGGGGGGGGGGCGCAATGGGGCCCATTGTCTGATTGGTCGGCCATGCAGAGTCCCGCCCCGTGTCATTGGTCGGGTCGCGAGGGATCAGACTGGATCTCTTAGTGGTCTGAGTTGATGGCATTTAACCTTTCTCTCTCTCTCTCTCTCCCTCTTCCTCAGTTCTGCAATATGCAGGATGACATCACCCAGACCCTTGCTGGTGAAAACCTGGATGTTGCAGGTGAGTTGTGGGGCTGTCTGCCGTGTTATTATGGAAGCTTTGTGTCTGTCTTGGCGACTGATTTTTTTTTTCACTCCGTGCTTTTCCACCTAATCCTTTGGGAATTGAGCGACTCCGACAAGACTGCACACCGATTGTGTGAGATCGTGATGTCTCTGATACGCCGTTCTCCCCATCTGCCCTGAACAGGAGACTGTAACTCCCCACACCCTGATGTTACTGAGCACCCTGGTTTGCCTTGTCCCAGGGGGAGTTGGCACTTGCGTAGCTGGTCTTTAATCCCACGTTCGTCCAACGTTGAGGACACATTCCCACCTTAGGATTGGGAATGTTCCTGCTTTGTTTGTTTGTTTTTTTTTTCTAACACGTTTCACCAAAGATGTCCGACAACAAAAGCAGCCATTGGCTGTCTGAGTTCAATAGATCCACCATTGTGGTCTCCTCCATAGCAGAGACAAGACCCCATCGTTAACGGAACGATGTGCGCAAAATCATAATGGGATCAGGCAGAGTTGGTGTGAAAGGGGGAGTGGGCTCATGTTTCATTTGTTCCTTGGTAGTGCAGTCAGACAAATTGTTAGGGGCTTTGGTCTTGAACCGTCCAGGATTCGGAGCTCAGGAGAGTAAGTATTAACTCCAGCCTGTATTTACAATCTGTCTCACTGCCTTGGATGAAGGGACGAGATGGGTAAGAGTGAGAGTTGCCAATGACTCCCAAAACACACACAGGAAAATGAGCCGTGAAGAGGAGGCAGAGGGTCTGTCGAAGTGAGTGGCAGGATAATGTGGGGAAGTGTTGCTCGGCAATTCCTGAGGAGGAATTGAAAAGCGATTTGGTATTGAATGGTGAGAGGCTGCACAACAGTGCACGACAGAGGGATACAGATGCCCTGCTACAGGAAACGCAAGTTTGTCTGCAGCTGCAGCAAGTGATTGCAAAGAGAAATGGGAATGGAGCACAGAGGTCACAAGGTTTTACTGCAGCTGGACGGGACATTGTCAGATCAGAGTCATCGAGCATGGAAAACAGACCCTTCAGCCCAACCAAACTAGAATCCCAAACTAAACTAGTCCCACCTTCCTGCTCCTGGCCCATATCCCTCCACACCTTTCCTGTTCATAGACTTATCTAAATGTCTTTTATATGTTGTAACTATTATCACGACATGGCGGTGAAATTTTCTTTGAATTAAACCAAACACCCAGTAAACTTCACCTCGCTTCGTTATCTGTTAAAATGAGTGCCCGAGAACTCCCAAATGCCACTATTTCAAGAAAATAATACTTAATTATTCTTTAACTCTATAAGTGAACATCAAACAAAAACTACTCACAACTCTAAGCATCCACTTTCTCTTAACTGCTTACTATCTGCCTCCAACTCTCGAACAATGTGCTGTTCCAGTAAAACACTTATTAAAATTATATCAGCTTCATTTCAAAACCACATGGCCGCTGTCATCTTTGGTGTCTGTCTTCTTTCAGCTGAAGATCATCTTAGGTCGTCATCTTTCGTTTTACTGTGGATATGTTTCAAATGAACAAGTACCTTTGATAGTGCTACCTAATTTCTTGGCTCTGTGTTGATGGCAGTTGCTCCGTCTGATTCTCAAAATGCCTGCATTTTTCTATTCCCAAATCGGATCATTTCATTCGTTCGATGTTAGCAAAACAATAAATTCAAACTCGACTGGGTTTTAGTATGCTGGGCATAATTTAAACTGGTTAAATTTGAATTGTCGTCAAAACAGCAACCAACTCAGGTATCCATTTCACAGCCAAATGTCCCATATTTTCAATTTTCCAGTATTCTCTGGGGCTGCCATTAGTCATATCACACAGGTGCTTGTAAGGTCTCAGTTCAAAACAGCATTCACTCTCTCTTAAAGGTGTAGTACATGCCTTTAACTTCATAACACTGCACCCACATCCACCAC
>NW_028270186.1:15298786-15333786 GCF_037043375.1 Chiloscyllium plagiosum | reverse complement strand
TTGACCTTGCTTTGCACACCTCCTGGCCAGCCAAAACTCTGCATATCTCGTTGTGTCGAAACACCCGATGATCTGTATGTTGATGTGTGTTACCATCTGCCTGTACTGCTCATAAAAAAAAGCTTTCACTGTACTTAGGTCCAATAAGTCGAACCATTGTCGACCGATGGGTAAAACCCATCTGGTTCACTCATGCCCATTGGCAAAGTTAACTGCCATCCTTCGGTAGCCTGGCTGACTCCAGACCTCACCGCAATGGGGTTGACTCTTAACCTCTTCTCTGTGCATTTCGAGGACGATAAATGCTGGCCTAACCAGTGCATGGATACACTGGCTGTTTTTAGCTGTTCGTCTACATCTCAAGTCTTATTACTTGTAAAAAAAACAAACTAGTGATTGTAGGTGCAGTATTCAGTCCCGAAGTGGAGGGAGGAGAAAGGAGACAGACAGTGGTCCAAGTCCCAGGGGGTTTTTCGTGGGGGACCACTGGACTGGGCACATTTCCCTTTCTAAAGATTGAAAACGAGAGCAAGTATCTTTGAAGTGGAGCTGAGAAAGAATGAGACTTGTTGAAAGTGTTTGAGCTACAGCATCCTTGGTCAGTGGGGAGGAATGCACTCACCAGTGGCTCAGTGGTCAGCACTGCTGCTTCACGGCACCAAGCACCAGGTTCGATTCCAGTCTCTGATGACTGTATGTGGAGTCCACACCTTTTCACCCATGCCTGCATGGGTTTCCTCCCACAATCCAAAGATGTGCGGGTTCGGGTGGATTGGCCGTGCTGAATTGCTGATGGTGCCCAGGGATGTGCGGGCTGGGGGGCTGTGCCATGCAGGGTTGGGGTAAGGGAGGGTCCAGTTGGGTTGCTCTTGGGAGGATCAGCGTCGACTGGACACGACAAAGGCTGTGCTTCCATGCTGCAGAGATTCTGTGAGGCAAATGCTTGAGAAACTGATCCCTGAGTGGACAGGAAGGACAACGTTTGCCGACAAACTCTGGTGGGGAAACAGTACTTCCCCGATCTTGTAAAGACAGGCCGAAGCAGCAATGAAGTGCTATTCAAAGGTGAGTGAGGGAGGAGGATAGGCTGTCTGAAGAGATATTAGCATTCAATCCATACTTAACAAAAGAATGTGTTAAATTGATCATACGCACTAGGTAGCTGGTCATGCAAGCATGATCATCACTTTATCCGTGACCACAATGCCAGGGACTTAGGCAAAATTGTTGCTTTGTAATACAGCCAAAGCGAGATGAAGATGAACTCTTTTGGTTCCCAAATAATATTTTAATTTGCATTTAAAAGCCACCTTGAGCCTAACGAACACTGGGGAGAAAGTGAGGACCGCAGATGCTGAAGATCAGCGTCAAAAGAGTGGTGCTGGAAAAGCACAGCCGGTCAGGCAGCATCCGAGGAGCAAGAAAATTGACCTTTCGGGCGTAAGCTCGAGATGAGAATTCCTGCTGAAGAGCTTCTGCTCGAAACGTCGTCTCTCCTGCTCGGGATGCTGCCTGACTGACTGTGCTTTTCCAGCACCACACTCTTGACCCTAACTAAGATTGGGTAAATGCTGGGAACAGGGATAGGGAGCAATGGGGGATTTATTTTTCAAATTTGCATTTGGCAAGTCTTCAGCAAGACCATGATAATGTTATCAAAGGGCTGGACATATTCAGACTTTTACTTTTCTGTGGTTTATTTCCACCTTTCATATTGACTATTGCAGTAACAGTGGACGGGTGACCATGAAGAAAAATGGTGAACTACAAATGTGACTGTACAGAAATCATGTTTTTTTCACCTAGTGCCAGAGACAGTCCGCTCAATTCACCAAGTTTTACGCAGAGAGTTGTCTTTGTGCAGTGAGTTGCGAATGCATGGAATGCATTGCGAGCTGTCGTGGTGGAAGCAGAGTCATTGGGGACATTTAAGCGACTGATGGACATGCACATGGATAGCAATGAGTTGAGGGGTGCATAGGTTAGGTTACTATGTTTTACATTATGATTAAATCTCGGCACAACATTGTGGGCCAAAGGGCCTGATCTGTGCTGTACTTTTCTATGTTCTACGTTCAAAGTTGCCCTTCTCAATTTCCGTCCAATGTTTGTTGGTACTGGCCTGAGGCAGTCAGCCCGTATCCAACATTCCCATTGGGAATTTGTGAGTAACCACTTGGATAAGGTTTTAATGCAAGTGGATGTGTTAAAACATTGAAGAGGGGAATTAAATGAATACATACAGGATGTGTACATGCATTAAGCAGACATCTTAAGAATGAAAGGAACCTTTTCTCTAATCTTTAGGATTACAGATCATAACTTGCAGCCTGCACTTTCTGCTGTAATTCTTTTAACTTCTCCATTTACGTTATGGAATAATGTCAAATTTGGACACATTTAATGAGCGGCAGTTATGTTCAGGTTGGCAGATTGCTTGAGCAGGAAAGGTTCTCATAATTACCCTGCCCTAGGTTGCAGGTTTCATTCGTATGAAAATCCCAGAACTGCTTTTTTAAGTCATGTTCTCAAGATAACTTAAGTTTTATAGAAAAACTCAGCTCAGACAATGGGTTAAAGGTGTGAGGTTAGAGTCAGACTGGTTCCACTTTCAAAGTGGAATTGAAAAAATGGCACATGGATTGGCTGCCTGTAGAGTGTGTGCTTTTTGAACAAAATAGAATGGATCTGCAAATATAACTCTGCGGGTGTAAATTCACCCCACAGACGTATAGCGGTGTATGTGTACACGAGAGAGACAGTGACTGTGTGTGTGTGTGATGGAGTTTAAGCCTGTGAGAGGGTGTGTGTGTCGGGGGGTGGAGAATGTGTTCTTAGGAGATAGGATCTGCATGAGTGTTTTAGGATTTAAGTATGTGTTTATGAGAGTGTGGAGTGCCATGGGGGTCAGCTGTAGTTCTGGGCTTTACATATTAATGAACCGAAACCTGCACCCCATTCTAAAAGATGAAAGACTTCACAGGTTTGTTCCATGTATCCTCTCAGTTCTGTGACACTGTCATCCTTTGCTGTAAGTTCTGTGTGTTATGGTTCAGCTCCACCGCTCCCGGCTGAAGGAGTAATGCTTCCCAGTAAACCTGTAGGACTGTAACTTTGTTTTGCGTGATTTTTAATTCGACCAAAGAAGGAAAACATCCGAAACACCTTTTTCACAATCTGCGTTCCACTCCACTTCCAAGTAAATATAAAGCTGCATTGCAAGGTCTCTCAGTTCAGCAACACTCCCCAGGACCTTCCCATTCATGTTTTAGTTGAGGGAAAAAAAAGCGATGTCCAGTTCAATTTTCTATCTATTTTCTATCACAATTCGGTCACGCTCCGGGCCGTAATAAATCGGAGGAGCCAAAACAAAACACAACACGGAAGTGGTGAGGTTTGACAGCACTTGAGGGGAAACGGAGCGCTCAGGCTGGGAGGAGCTGCTCGTTCCGCCTGGAAGAAAGATGGCCACGATTGCACTGGTCACAGGGGGCTCGGAGACGCGGCGATGCCAGTCTGCGCGATGACGTCCGAAGAACCGCGCGTGCCCTCTGACGAGGGGGGCGCGGCTGGACGGAGGAAAGGGGCGGGGCGGGTGCGCGATGACGTCCGACGACCCGCGCGTGTCGTCGGACGAGAGGGGTGCGCGATGACGCCTCTCGCGTCGACGTTCGGGGAGGTGGGCGTGGTGTGTGCGCGGCGACGTCAGACGTCGCGGCCGAGGCGGGAGTTTCCAGTTGGAGCCTCGGGGCTCGGGTAGTGAGCATGGCCGAAGAGGAGGCAGGGGAAGCGGTGATGGTGGGTGGAGGGGACCCCGAGGAGGAGGAGGAGGAGGAGGAGGAGATGATCCTGACCCCGGCTGAGCTCATTGGGAAACTGGAGGAGGTGAGGGGTCAACCCCTGGGGAGGGGGGGGTGCACAGCAAGATCCCACACTGAGCATGAGCCTTTTCCCTCCCCCCAGAGCCCAGAAACAAGGCCCAAGTCAGGAGGGTGTGTGAGGGAATACACCCCACTTGCCCTGGTTGGGGGAGGGGGGGTGGATGTGGGGTAAGTGGGGGTGATGGGGAGGGGGGGGTGGATGTGGGGATGGGGGAAGGGGGGGTGGATGGGGGAGGGCAGCTCCGACAACACTGGAGAAGCTCGACACCATCCAGGGACAAAGCAGCCCCCCCTCGATTGTCCCCACACCCACAAACCCCCACTCCCTCCACCCCCCGACGCTCAGTAACAGCAGAGGGTACCATCTACAAGACGCACTGCAGGAACTCCCCCAGGCTCCTCAGACAGCACCTTCCAAACCCCACGGCCACTTCCATCGGGAAGGACAAGGGGCAGCAGGTACATGGGAACACCACCCCCCCCCGCAAGTTCCCCTCCGAGCCCCTCACCGTCTGCGACTTGGAAATATATCGGCCGTTGGGTCAGAATCTTGGGACTCCCTCCCTCAGGGCGCTGTGGGGGGGGGGGGCCCAAGAAGGCAGCTCAGCCCCACCCCCACCTTCTCAAGGGGGCAGTTCGGGATGTGAATAAGTGTTGGCTCTGCCAGTGACACCCACACCCAGTGAGATTTTTGTTTTAAACACATTCCCTTCACTGGTAAGCGGATGTGCGGTCTCGTTGCTGCTCCCCTGTTCTGGCTGTTTCTTGCTGGTGAGACCTGTCTCTCCCTGTTACAGGGCTTTCCGAGAGGTTTCTCTGTCAGATTTATCTCAGGAATTCCTAGACTTAATTGTATGTCCCACGTTGATCCCAGGGTTGGATGGTGAGGTTTCTTTGTGCACTTTGACTTTGCAGCGCCCTGAGGGTCATGGACTATATTCTGTTACCTTGATGTATATATGTGAGGAATGATTTGTCTGGTTTGCACATAAAACAATATTTTTCGTTGTCAGTTAGTCCCTGTGACAATGGTAAATCAAATTGACGTTCCTGCATTGTAAAACTATCACGTCACAGCTGTCTGCAGTGTGGGTTTTGGTAGCTCTCTGATATTCAGTTTGGAATTCTGTCTCCTCCTCTTATCATTACTAACTGTGGCTGTCCCTCATCTCTATACAGGCGTGGCTGAATGAGAAATTTTCCCCTGACCTTCTCGAACACAAAGCTGAGATTGTGGAGTGTGTAATGGAACAGCTCGATCACATGGTAACGGTTTTGGACCTTTTGTTGGGGTGGAGCAGACAACACTTGTTCAATGCACCATTGAGTTTGCGGTTGACAGACTCAGCCAGCCCCTGATTTCCCTGCCAGATGTAATGATAAGGATCTGCTGTCCGACGATTCACCTGGCAGTTGATTTTTGTCGAATTGCCCGAGTCATCAGGACAAATGCCAGAATGGCGCATTTCGAACAGTCGGAATGATTTGTTTGATGGGGAGAAAAGGGAGTTGATTAGTTGGCGTGTCAACTCTGACCGGCTAAGATGCCGTCATGGTGAAAGCAAAGGCGAGCGAGAGGCTATCTCCAAAATCCTGGGTAGTGCACTTAACTTCCAAGAAGGCCAGTATCCTGTCACCCAGTCACCCTTTATTTACACGTGCATAGTACATGGTACTGATCCAGCTAACTCAGAGCTGGCTCTGAGATTGTGCAGAATCCCGAACACTCCTGTTTATACCTGTCAGCCAGCTCATCTTCGAAAAGATCCACCGAGCTGACCTTGTTCCAATCACTTTGAGGACAAGCTGGTTCACAGTAGTCGCAACTTTGCACTCATAGCTCACCCCTCAACCAGTGAAAGGAGTCCCAGCCTATCCAGCCTTTCACGACAACTCAAGCCCTCTGTTCCCGGCAACATGCTGGTAAGTCGTTTCTGAACCCCCCTCTCGCTTAATAATATCTTTCCTATAACAGGGAGACCCGAACTGGACACAGTGCTCCAGAAGAGGCCTCACCAATGTCCTGTACAGCCTCAACATGACATCCCAACTCCTATACTCAAAGGACTGAGTGATGAAGGCAAGCATGCTAAGTGCTTTTTCAACTACCCTGTCTATATGTGATGCAAACTTCAAAGAATGATTAGATTACTTAGTGTGGAAACAGGCCCTTCAGCCCAACAAGTCGACACCAACCCTCCGAACAGCAACATACCCAGACCCAGTCCCCTATATTTACCCCTTCACCTAACACTACGGGCAATTTAGCATGGCCAGTTCACCTAAGCTGCACCGACCTTGATGTGCCTTAAACTGAGGGTCTGATGGTTCACCCCACCTGCCTTTCAATCCTCTTCACAGGAACAGAACCTGCAGCGAGCAAAGAAGGGCGATCTGAAAGTCACCATCCACCGAATGGAGACCGAGAGGATTCGCTACGTCCTTAGCAGTTACCTGCGGTCACGTCTGCAGAAGGTACACAGGTTTCATTCCTCAGCCTGTGAGGGAGCAAAGCTCAGTGAGTCTGTGCACAATCCATTAAGGCCACCATTTCACCTTTGTTGACGTGCGTGCTGGGGAGGTGACTGGATATGGTGGAGTTAGTGTGCCCACTGAACAGTGGGCAAAAGTGAGGACTGCAGATGCTGGAAACCAGGGTCTAGATTAGAGTGGTGCTGGAAAAGCACAGCAGGTCAGGCAGCATCCGAGGAGCAGGAAAATCGACGTTTCGGGCAAAAGCCCTTCATCAGAACTTCTGCTGTACACTTGAGCATCTATGCGAAAGGGTGAATGGCGTTTGTTGTCTTGTGTGTGTGTGTGTATGTCTGTGTGTATGTATGTCTGTGTGTGTGTGTGTGTGTGTGTGTGTATGTCTGTGTGAGTGTGTGTGTATGTCTGTGTGTGTGTATGTCTGTGTGAGTGTGTGTGTTGTCTGTGTGTGAGTGTGTGTTGTGTGTGTATGTGTGTGTGAGTTTGTGTGTATCTGTATGTATGTGGCGCTGAGTGTATGTGTGTGCCTGTGAGTATGTATCTGTGTGTGTATGTATGTGTGTGTGTCAGTGAGTGCGTGTGTCTATGAGTGTGCGTGTATGTGAATGTGTGTGCGTGTGTCTGTGAGTGCGTGTATGTGAATGTGTGTGTGTATGTATGTGTGTCAGTGAGTGCGTGTGTGTGTCTGTGAGTGTGCATGTGTGTATGTATGTGTGTGTGTCTGTGAGTGTGCATGTGTGTCTGTGAGTGTGCATGTGTGTCTGTGAGTGTGCGTGTGTATGTATGTGTGTGTGTCTGTGAGTGTGCGTGTGTGTGTCTGTGAGTGTGTGTGTGTGTGTATGTATGTGTGTGTGTCTGTGAGTGTGCGTGTGTATGTGTGTGTGTCTGTGAGTGTGCGTGTGTATGTGTGTGTGTCTGTGAGTGCGTGTGTATGTATGTGTGTCTGTGAGTGTGCGTGTGTGTGAATGTATGTGTGTGTGTCTGTGAGTGTGTGTCTGTGAGTGTGCGTGTGTGTGTCTGTGAGTGTGTGTGTCTGTGAGTGCGTGTGTGTGAATGTATGTGTGTGTGTCTGTGAGTGTGCGTGTGTGTGTCTGTGAGTGTGTGTGTCTGTGAGTGTGTGTGTCTGTGAGTGTGTGTGTCTGAGTGTGTGTGTGTGTATGTATGTGTGTGTGTCTGTGAGTGTGCGTGTGTGTGTATGTATGTGTGTGTGTCTGTGAGTGTGCGTGTGTGTGTATGTATGTGTGTGTCTGAGTGTGCATGTGTGTGTATGTATGTGTGTGTGTCTGTGAGTGTGCATGTCTGTGAGTGTGCGTGTGTGTGTCTGTGAGTGTGCGTGTGTGTGTCTGTGAGTGTGCATGTGTGTGTCTGTGAGTGTGCGTGTGTGTGTCTGTGAGTGTGCGTGTGTGTGTCTGTGAGTGTGCGTGTGTGTGTATGTATGTGTGTGTATCTGTGAGTGTGCGCGTGTGTGTCTGTGAGTGTGCGTGTATGTGAATGTATGTGTGAGTGTGCGTGTGTGTATCTAGGGGCCCCCACACAGTGCAACAGTTAGGCACAATTGAGCAGCCCACTTGGCTATTTCAGACAGCCCTGGAGAGTTGACCATATTGAAATGGATCTGGAGTCACAGCTAGGCCCGACCAGGTCAGGATGGCCTCCCTGATGCACATGAGAGGACCTGTTTTTACCACAGTCCGAAGGGACCTGTGACCCACTTCAGATAAATGTATTAATTCTCCCCACCGCTGTGTGGGATTTCAGTCAAACCTCCAGAACATTAACCAGATTGCGAGTCCAGGACCAACATCACTGTCCCTCGATTCGGACCTGGATCGTTTGCCTGAAAGTTTGCGTCTTATTTTTAAAGCGTTCAGAGGAAGTCAGCTGGGTGTTTTTTTTTCCTTCTTGTAATTCTCAGATCGAGAAGTTTGTCCCTCACATCCTGGAGAAGGAGAAATCCCGTCTTGAGGCAGAGCCTGCCTATTTGTCTCCACAAGAATACACCTTTGCGAAAGAGTGAGTGCATGGAGAGCAAGAGAGAGAGAGATGGGGCGAAAGTACAGGCCGACAGCTGTGGGATCTTCGGGTGGAGCGACTGACATTGAGGTTGATCGGTTTGGGGTGGGTGCGGGAGCAATGGTCAGCAATGAATTCAATCTCACTCCTTTCAACCCCAGCTCCAACAAAGGTATCTGGCCTTCTGTGGAGTTTCACCTGTTCTGAAGGTTCCAGATTTGTTTTCTCCAGTCTGTGGAGAATTCCTCTGTTACCATCCTGAAAAGCTCACTTTGCCTTGTAATCTGTTAAAATGTGAGTGACAGAGAATTCCCAAATTCCACTATTGAATGACAATAACATCAATTTATTTTTTAACCCTAAAAGTGAACATTAAACATCTATTCACAACACTAAGCCGCCCCTTTCTCTTAACTGCTTATTACTTGCCTCCAACTCTCTAACAATTTGCTGTTCCAGTAAAACACTTATTCAAATGATATCATCTTAATTTCAAAACCACACAGCTGCTGTCGTTTTCTGTGTCTTCTCTCTTCCGACTGAGGATCTCCCTGGGTCGTCTTCTTTCTTTTTACTGCGATTTGTTTCATATGAAAAGGTGCCTTTGAGAGACAGTGTTTCCTAATTTGTTGGGGAACAAGATGTTGGCTCGCCCTGTCTGAACGGCATTTGCTCTCGCTCCAATTTTCAAAATGTCCGCATTTTTATATCCCCGACATCGGATCATCTCATTGGTTTGCTGTGGGCAAAACGATAAATTCAAACTCATTTGGGTTTTAGTATCCTGGGAGAAAGTGAGGTCTGCAGATGCTGGAGATCAAAGTTGAAACTTTATTGCTGGAACAGCACAGCAGGTCAGGCAGCATCCAGGGAACAGGAGATTCGACGTTTCGGGCACAGGCCCTTCTTCTGAAGAAGGGCCTGTGCCCGAAACGTCGAATCTCCTGTTCCCTGGATGCTGCCTGACCTGCTGTGCTGTTCCAGCAATAAAGTTTTAGTATCCTGGGACATATTTTAAACCGACTGGTTAAGTTGGAATTGATGTCAAAACAGCAACCAAAGCTCGGGTATCCATTTCTCAGCCAAATGCTACATGTTGTCAGTTTTCCAGTCCACTGTGGGACTGCCATCCAGTCATGTCACACAGGTACTTCTCAGCTCTCAGTTCAGAACAGAATTCACTCTCTCTTAAAGGGACAGTACACGCCCTCATAACTGTGGCCACTGAGCAGTCAGAACGTGCTGATTGCTCCCTGCTTTCTGCACGAAAATCCCTGCTCATTCCCATTCTGGGTCAGCACGTGCCGATCCCTCCCTGCTGTCGATGGGAAAATCCGTATTCATTCCCACTCTGGGCTGAGCGTGCCGACTTCTCCCTGCTTCCTGCCACGGACAGGAACATCCATCTTTGTTCGGATTCCGAATTGCTCCAAATCCACGTGACTGCCCGAGGTTCCTCTGGGGAGGAACTGCTTTTCTTTTTCCTGTCTTCGCTGGGGTGCCTCATCAGGAATCCCTGGGGTGACTGAAATCGGGAGCTGTGAGTGGGAGAGGACCTCGGTGGTCAGGTTTTGAGCCTGTCGCTGAAATTGAACGGAAAAGCAACAATACCGTTTTGAATGAGGGGGAGGTGCGGAACAGCATCTGCATTCCGACGGATAATTATCCAGAGAAGGGAATGATTGAACGTGCCGGGCAGGGGGAGGAAGTCGCTTTGTCGGGGATGCAGCACACAGACTGTGGTTCACTGCACTTGGAGACAGGTTAGCATTGCGATGCAGTCAGGCTGCTGGTAGCAACGATGTCCCACCACTGGGTTGCAGACAGAGGTGCAGGAGCGCGGACGGGAGTCTTGAAGGCTGCTCCTTCCTCACTGAACTGATCTGCCCCACAGGTACGCGGCCAACTGCGAGACCTGCCTGAAGAGCTTGGCCCTGAAACACATGCCTCCCAACCTGCAGGCGTTGGACTTCTCCAAAGCCGGTGAGTGTGTTCCTCTGGCCAGCCCCTGAATCCATATCGACCCTCTTTGAACGAGGGAAGAGACCACCGTCTCTTCCCACGCCTCTCCCGTCTCCGAGCGGTGAGCGCTGTGTCGGAGAAGCTATTGGAGCTTTGCTGTCCGGATGTCAGGAAGCGTATCCCAGCTGCGGGGGGTGATCCAGCAGAGCTCGGACCGAGTCAGTCCTCAGGACCAGAGGGGTTGAGGTTGAGTAAGTCGGAATCGGTCATCACTGGGGTTGAGATGGAGGGGTGGGGATCTCATCGAAATGGACAAGCTGATGAAGGGGCTGCGTGTGTGGATGAACACTGAGAGGTTGAGTGTTCATCCGGGGGGGGCTGGGGAAATCGAGGACGGGGTGGGGCACAGTCTCGGGATCAACGAGCGGATCACCGGGTGGGACCGAGCTGAGGAGAGAGGTCCTTGCTCGGAGACCTTTGAACCTGAGGATTTCTCTCCCCCAGAGGGTTGTGGGTCACTCTGTGTCCTTGACGGCTGAGATACTTGGGTGGGATTCTGGTCTCTGTGGGATGGTGTGCAGTTGAGGTCCCGGCTCAGCCAGGATTGATGGCCTTTTCTCGTGTTGACGCTGACGACTTCACTTCGCACCCCGTTGGGTTAATGTCCGGAAGAACAGACACCGCGGCGAGGTTTTTGAGTCCCCTCGGCGACTTTGTAATCCGACGGTGTTTCTCTCGTTAGTTCCCAGACCCAACCTGGATTCCTTTGTCTTTCTGCGGGTCAAGGAGAGGCAGGAAAACATCCTGGTGGAACCGGAGACTGAGGATCAGAGGTAGGGCGAGTGGCGTTGGATGTGCCCGGTGTCTGTGGTTTGCTGGCAGCTGCGCTGGACCCTCCTGCTCTTTCTGTGCCTGAGATACCCTCCATACCGGCTGGACAGTGGTTGCTCAGTGCCGGGCAGCACAGTCCCATCGTGTCAGACAGCACAGAAAGAGGCCGTGGGATCCATTGGGTTTTTACCTCGTTGATTTTACCGCTCATTAAACATCCGTTCCTCCTCATCCCATTTCCTGGCACCTGGCCCACGGCCTTCGGACCTACCGAGTTCACCTCGAAATATTCCTTCCATGTTCTGTCACTTCTTGACTCTCCCACCCTCCCAAGGAGGGGGTTCCAGATTCCCATCTGGATGAAAAAAAAAATCCCCACTAAACCTCCTGCCACCAACCTACAGTCCTTGCTCATTAACTCTTCCACAAAGGTTAGATGCAATTTTTTTTCCCTCCTGTGTATAGCCTTTGTCACTTTGGACACCCTGATCAGGCAAACCCTTCTGCTCTGAGGAGAACCGTCCCAGTCTCTCTCCGTCATTGAGTTGCTCCCCAGCCCAGGCTACACCCTGGTGAATCTCCTCTCTGATGCAGTTATCCGATATTGTCGAGGCCCAGCACTGCACCTAGCGGCCTCCCTAACATTACGTACAGCCCCTGCTCGTGCGTTTAACAGCTCAACTAACAAAGGCAAGTGTCCCATCCACCACCTGTCCTGCAACGATCTGTGGCCATCTGCATCCAGCCCGCTCTGATCCCCTCTCCTTCTGACAGTCCAGCTGTCAATCCTGCACTCCCTTGTCTTGTTCGTCCTCCCAGAATGCACCATGTCACACCAACCAAACATACAGTATGCTCCTGGCCAAGCCTGTCGGTGAATCAGACCGAGGGCGCGTGTGGAGATTCATTCCTGGGGCTGTTGCTGTCCACTCACCCGGTATCACCTGGTGGCTCAGTGGTTAGCACTGCTGCCTCACAGCGCCAGGGACCTGGGTTCGATTCCAGCCTCGGGCGACTGTCTGTGTGGAGTTTGCACATTCTCCCCGTGTCTGCATGGGTTTCCTCCAGGTGCTCCGGTTTCCTCTCTCAGTCCAAAGATGTACAGGTCAGGTCAATTGGCCATGCTAAATTACCCATAGTGCTCAGGGATGTACAGGTCAGGTCAATTGGCCATGCTAAATTACCCATAGTGCTCAGAGATGTGTAGGTTAGGGTGGATTGGCCATGCTAAATTACCCCATAGTGCTCAGGGATGTGCAGGTTAGGGTGGATTGGCCATGCTAAATTACCCATAGTGCTCAGGGATGTGCAGGTTAGGGTGGATTGGCCATGCTAAATTACCCATAGTGCTCAGGGATGTGCAGGTTAGGGTGGATTGGCCGTGCTATATTACCCATAGTGCTCAGGGATGTGCAGGTTAGGGTGGATTGGCCATGCTAAATTACCCATAGTGCTCAGGGATGTGCAGGTTAGGGTGGATTGGCCATGCTAAATTACCCATAGTGCTCAGGGATGTGTAGGTTAGGGTGGATTGGCCATGCTAAATTACCCATAGTGTTCAGGGATGTACAGGTTAGGTCCATTAGTCAGGGGTAAATATAAGATCATAAAGGGAATGGGCCTGGGTAGGTTCATGTTCAGAGGGTCGGTGTGGAGTGGTTGGGCCGAAGGGCCTGTTTCCACACTGTAGGGATTCAATGATTCTAAGTAGAAACTGGAGGGGAAGGATGAGTCTGTCCTTTGCACCTCAGCAAGCGTGGGCTTTTGTTGCCTGTCGCCTTGACTTGAATAGTTCGAGGCCAGACCACGTGAGGACGGCAGATTTCCTTCTCAAAAGGACTGTCCTGAGGTGGGGCAATTCTTACAACTATTGGCAGCAGTTTCGCGGTCGCTGTTGCTGGGAGGGGAGCTCACGGTTCCCGCTCAGTGAATGTCCCCAGACCGCACAGCCAGGCCTCTGGTGAGACATTCCCGCTGCACCAGTGTCTCCCCGCTCGTGACCATGACCAAGATGTGCGGGAATGTCGGGATGAGACGGTTTGGGGGTGAAGTCGCTGGAGATGAGCAGATTTTCCTGTTTGACCCTCGGGTTTCAAGGTGTAAAAGGGGAAGGTTCCCCGCGTCGAGAGATCGTGTCGTGGTGCACTGCCATCTCCGAGCCCCTCTGTATGTTTCTTTGTTTGCATCCCCGCAGGGAGTACACTGTTGATCTGGAGGAAGGCACCCAACACTTAATGAGATACAAGACCATCGCTCCCCTTGTGGCCAGTGGAGCAGTCCAGCTCATATAACCGGAGCTGAGGAAAGGTAAAATCAGATGGATTTGAAATGCTGAGGGTGGCTGACAGCTCTCAGATCCTCCTTCGATTCTCTGAGGTCTTCTTTATATCTTTCCCCTCTCACCCTCAATCTATGCCCTCTAGTTCTGGACTCCCCCACCCCAGGGAAACGACCTTGTCTATTTACCCCATCCATTCCCCCTCTTGATTTTATAAACCTCTATAAGGTCACCCCTCAGCCTCCGACACTCCAGGGAAAACAGCCCCAGCCTGTTCAGCCTCTCCCTGTAGCTCAAACCCTCCAACATCCTTATAAATCTTTACTGTACCCTTTTCAAGTTTCACAACATCCTTCCTATAGCAGGGAGATCAGAATTGTACGCAGTATTCCAGTCGTGGCTTAACCAGTGTCCAGTACAGCCACAACATGACCTTCCAATTCCAATATGCTCCCATTCTCCAGGGCCCCGCCAGTTTCTTTAAGTTCTGGCTGCCTTCTGTGACTTCCTCGTTGGTAAACTGTGGGTCTAATTTCTTGGCTGGTCAGTTTGTGTTGCTGTGAGGTGTCACGGTTTGGTGGGAACAGGGTTGAGATGGGGAGACCGTGTTAAATGGTTAGCGCTGCTGCCTCACAGCACCAGGGTCCCAGTTTGGATTCCAGCCTCGGGGCGACTGCCTGTGTGGAGTTTGCACATTCTCTCTGTGTCAGGTGGGTTTCCTCCCACAGTCCAGAGATGTGGGCGGCACGGTGGCACAGTGGTTAGCACTGCTGCCTCACAGCGCCAGAGACCCGGGTTCAATTCCCGCCTCAGGCGACTGGCTGTGTGGAGTTTGCACGTTCTCCCCGTGTCTGCGTGGGTTTCCTCCGGGTGCTCCGGTTTCCTCCCACAGTCCAAAGATGTGCAGGTCAGGTGAATTGACCATGCTAAATTGCCCATAGTGTTAGGTAAGGGGTAAATGTAGGGGTATGGGTGGGTTGCGCTTCGGCGGGTCGGTGTGGACTTGTTGGGCCGAAGGGCCTGTTTCCACACTGTAAGTAATCTAATCTAGTCTAATCTAATCTAATCAGATGTGCAGATCAGGGTGAATTGGCCATGCTAAATTGCCTGTGGTGTAAGGTGCAGTCGTCAGAGGGAAATGGGACTGGGTGGGTTACTCTTCGGAGGGTCGGTGTGGACTGGTTGGGCCGAAGGGCCTGTTTCCACCCCACAGGGAATCTAAATCTAAATTGAGAGCAACAGGAATGGACAAGGTGGTTTACGCTCGAAAAAAACAGGAGAAACTAATGATGTGTTTTTTTTTTGGAAAATTTCTTTTCAGAATCTGTTATCAGTCTGCACGTCCAGGATTTGTGAACCCCCATGTTGTCCCAAAGCTAACGTATCCTGTTAGTGAGTGCGTCGGGTTTATTACAGCGGAAGCTAATAAAAGTTAATTGTCACTTTTCTGACCAGCTTTCGGAGTGATTCGCAAAGGGACAGGCCAGAACTGGAACATCATCCTCTCCTGCTAAAAAGGAGTGAGGAAATCGAGGTTACAATGATCAGCTGAGAGACTGAAATTCCACAAATCAGATGGCCTCAATCTTACCTGGGTAAAAGAGCTAATTGCAGAGATAGCAGACGGGTTTGGTTGCCTTTTTCCAGCATTCCCCAGATTCCGGAATAATAAGTGTGGGAATTGGTCAGTGTGACAACGCAATAGGAGAAAGGGGTGCTGCGGGCCAGTCGTCCTGACATCACACCTCACATCCTGACATCAGTGCTGCCCCTTGAACTGAGGGATTTAGATTCAGATTAGATTCCCCGACAGTGTGGAAACAGGCCCTTCGGCCCAACAAGTCCACACTCCAGAGAGTAACCGACCCAGACCCATTTCCCTCTGACTAATGCATCTAACACTATGGGCAATTTAAGCATGGCCAATCCACCCGACGTGCACGTCTTTGGACTCTGGGAGGAAACCGGAGCACCCAGAGGAAACCCACGCAGACACCGGGAGAATGTACAAACTCCACACAGACAGTCACCCCCCGAGGCTGGAATCGGACCTGGCACCCTGGTGCTGTGAGGCAGCAGTGCTAGCCAGTGAGCCACCGTGCCTGCCGTCGGTTTCAGAATCAACCACGTTTGCTCTGTTTTGGCCAGGCTGGTGAAAATAGCAGCAAACTTCATTCCCGGTACGACGTGAAAGAATCGATTTGTTGTGGAGGAAGTTTCAACACTTCATTTGGTGGACATCATAATGTGATCAGACCAACTCAAAGGGAGATTGTGTCATAGCTTGTGGGTGTTATCCCTAAGCAGGGCATCCAAAAGGATGTTTGATAAGGTGCCACACGTAAGGGTTTGAGTTATAAGGAGAGGCTGGTTAGGCTAGGGTTTAGGGGGTTGTGGGGTGACTTGGTAGAGTTTATGAAATCATGAGGGGGCATTAATAAGATGAGTAGTGGGTGTCTTTTCCCTCGGGTGGGGGATTTCAAGACAACGGGGCATATTTTGAAGATAAGAGGAGAGTGATTTTAACAAGACGGGGGGGGGCACGACTTACTTTGCTCGGAGAGTGGTTCATGTGTGAATCAACTGTCTGAGGAGCTGCTGGATGTGGGTACAGTTAGAACATGGGAGAGACATTTGGATAAGTATGCAAATAAGGAATGTTTGGTGGGATGTGGGCCAGGAGCAGGCAGGTGGGACTAGTTTAATTTGGGATCATGATGAACATGGATTGGCTGCACCAGAGGGTCTGTTTCTGTGCTGTGAGACTCTGTAACAGAGTAATATGCAAGCTGGCAGTTGGGGAGTGAGATATTAACATGGATAGAGCTTTGGTTAATAGACAAGAAACCAAGAGGAGGCATAAATGGGGTCCTTTCACATTGGCAGGCTGCAACTCAATAGACAATAGGTGCAGGAGTCGGCCATTCAACCCTTCGAACCTGCACCACCATTCAATATGATCATGGCTGATCATCCTTAATCAGTATCCTGTTCCTGCCTTATCTCCATAACCCTTGATTCCACTATCTTTGAGAGCTCTATCCAACTCTTTCTTAAATGAATCCAGAGACTGGGCCTCCACTGCCCTCTGGGGCAGAGCATTCCACACAGCCACCACTCTCTGGGTGAAGAAGTTTCTCCTGAGCTCTGTCCGAAATGGTCTACCCTGTGTTTTTAAGCTGTGTCCTCTGGTTCGGCACTCACCCATCAGCGGAAACATGTTTCCTGCCTCCAGAGTGTCCAATCCTTTAATGCGATGCCAGGAGAGGTGATAGAATCAGGTATGATTGCAATGTTTAAAAGACATTTAGATAGACATTTAAGCACGCAAGGAATAGAGGGATACAGACCATGAGCAGGCAGATTGGATTAGTTTAAAACAGCATCATGGAGCAGACATTGTAGGCCAAAGGGCCTGTTCCTGTGCTCTATGACTGCTGGTTTCAGTTTACCAATGTTGCAAGGTTACTGGGTGCCTTACGGTAAAGAAGCTAAGTAAATGGGATGCTGGAATAGTTTCTATTGCCTTTAATCATGAAGTACGAGACTTTACTGAGAACGGAAAATGCTGGGGATCACAGCCGGCTGGGCGGCATCCATGGAGAGAGAGCGGGCTAACATTTCAGGTCTAAATGACTCTTCATCAGAGTGCTAGCAGAACACCATCACCAAACATACCTTGCCTTCACTCTCCATGTCTGCATTGTTCCTCTGGGACACCCAAGTATGTTCCTCAACCATTAACACCTCCCCCCAACCCCCACCACTTCCCATGTAACCACAGAAGATGCAACACCAGCCCTTCACCTGCTTCCTGCTCACCATCCAAGGGCCTAAACAGTCTTTCCAGGTGAAGCAGCATTTCACCTATACTTCGTCCCAATGTGGCCTATTCTACATCCGAGAAACCAAGTGCAGACTGGGTGACTGCTTTACAGAACACCTCCAGTCTGTACGCAAGCATGTTCCCAACCTTCACTGTAACACAGCGCCCTGCTCACATGCCCACTGTCCTGCTGCCAGAGTGTCCAATCCTTTCATAATCTTATACTCGTGGACAGCAGTGCTGGAGGCCCTCAGCTATTGACACTGAAACAGACAGTGATGGATTGCAGATGGGACAAAGCTTGATCGATATGTAAGTCGTCAGGAGGACACTGCAAAGTGATAGCGACAGATTCCATGAGGAGTCGAGAGTGTGGCGCTGGAAAAGCACAGCCGGTCAGGCAGCATCCGAGAAGCAGGAACATCAATGTTTCGGGCAAAAGCCCTTTATCAACGTCGATTCTCCTGCTCCTCAGATGCTGCCTGACCGGCTGTGCTTTTCCAGCACCACTCTCTCGACTCTGATCTTCAGCATCTGCAGCCCTCGCTTTCTCCTAGATTCAGCGAGGAGACAGCAAAGTGCCAAGTCTCCGAAGGGGAAGTGTGAGGTTACGGACTTTGGGCTGTACAAATGGGAAATGCAGAACGTTTTTGAAACGTATAAAAGTCCGTGTTTAGAGAGACTTGGGTGTGAGCGAGCAAGGAGCTCACAGGTCGTACAAAGATAGAGTGAGCAATTCAGAAGCCGAGTGACAGGCTTTCTGCAGCAGTAACATTGTATTCCTCGCTCGGTTCAGTTCCCCTCGTGCACTTTTTTGTCTAGTGTGATCTGCACGCAAAACAAAACTTTTCACTGTAGTTGGGAACATGTGGCAGTAATAAATCGCATCAGGGCTGACCTTTACTGCAAAGTGCCAAGAGCACATGGATGAAAATGTCTTGCGACAATTGTGCGGGGCTTTGGTGAGACTGCAGTTCGAGTCCTGTCTCCTTATGGAGCAATGTTCCACATGAGGTTTCAGACTTGTCCCTTTCAGGGCCGTTAAGTGGAAGCAGCAAAGACTGTCATGCCTGGTGTCTGGGATGCGGGGTGCGGGTTTAGTCGTCGTGGAGAGGCCGAGTGAGTTGGGTTTGATGTTTGCCAGAGTGAGAGGTGAAATGTGGGAGACGTGTGAAGCGGTCGACTGAGAGGGATTGTTTACCCCTGGCTGGAGTTTAAGGGATGGAGGTGTGGGGGAAGGCACAGTCTCAGAATGAGATGGGGGGGGGGGGGGGGGGGGGGAGTCTCTTCATGAGGAGAGGTTGGGTGGGTGAATCTATACCTCATGCACCATTGTGCGGGATATTTCAGACTGGGAGTAATAAATTGTTTGCCCTCTTGGGGATTGGAAGGAAAGTTGGCGGTGGTGAGTCCAAATCAGCCTTTTTCCTCATGGCAGTCTGCAGCTGACAATGAAGCCTCCTCCCTCAGTCAGGGTTCAGGGCCACTCGCTTGGGTGGAGGGGGTCAGCCTGAGCTGTAAATGCCAAATGCCTGAGCTCTGCTGACCACCTTGCAGCCAATCGCAGCGCCTGGCCTCCAATCGAACCTTGCTGTAGAGTTCAAATCAATATCGTTTCTGCTGCTGCTGCTGCTGCTTCGGGGACCAGTCAATGATTCCACACCTCGACTGGTCATTTCCCCACCTTTCAGCAGCATTGGTGTTTGAACAAGCGATTGTCTGACCCTCACCCCGCCAACCTGGGTTTGTGGAGAGTCAGCAGTAGGGGAGGGTAACATTGAGAATTCCACAATTGGCTTTGTCCTCAGAGAGAGACAGAGGGCTCCTTGTTTGACTTGCTTTCGCAGTCCTACATTGAAGTCCACGTTTGGCGAGAGCTGGTTTAAATCCGCTGTCACCTCCTGACCCCTGTGTGAACAGGCTTTGCCTGCTCTGGGGCTTGTGTCAAACGCAGCCAAGTGAGAGAAAGATAGGCCGCGAGCCCCTTTGAAGGGAGCATTCCCTTGTTTTGTCCCATTCTGAGCCCTCCTTGGCCTGTGGTTTGAAGTCTCTGCCTCGCTCTCACACTGACATGCCTCTGTCGTCAGCCTGCTGCAGTATCCCAGTGAAACTGAACATTGGCCTCAGGAGCAGCTCCATCATCCTTCAGTCGGCCACTCAGCAGCCTTTCAGACTCGACACTGATTTTCACGCGAGTGGGGTGTGATCTCTGCCCTCAGTCTGTTTCCTTTGCTCAGCTTCTTGTTTCTCCCCCTTTCAGACAAGCGTCCCTGCAGCTCACTGCACACCTTGCTATTGTCTTGCCCCCAACCTCCGCTCTCTGGTCTCTTGTCACTCGGTATCTCCTGTCCGTTGTTCCCTCCTCAAACCTGTCGCGTCTCGACTTTAGCCCAGCTCCGAGGGCAATCAAAATCTTGAAATGTGAACTCTGTTCCCCCCAGTGAAGGAATCGCGCTGTTTTCTAACTAATCTGAGCCAGCAGAAAACCTCTGGAAGACTCTGTGGAATTGTCGCTGCAGGAACTGTTTGGAAGCTTGCTAAATTTGAGAGCACGCAAATAGGTCACTGTCACTGATTAGATCTAAATCCTGGTGCAAACAGGCTGAACAAATGTTGGATTAAATTTAATACCGACTGGCAGGCAAATTGAGGACAGCATATCTGACACTGAACAGAACAGCAACTCGGAGCTCTCTCCCAATCGCTGTCAAGAAACTGTCTCGGGCAAATCAGAAATGAATACACAATCTCAGCAGCAGAGCTCACGTTTTGGGTGCGGTGACCCTGCTTCAGAACGGTGCGGGTCAAAGTCTGTGAGCAGTGGGGCAGCACGGGGGGCTCAGTGGTTAGCATTGCATGCCTCACAGCGCCAGGTACCTGGGTTCGATTCCGCCCTCGGGCGACTGTCTGTGTGGAGTTTGCAGCCCAGTTTGAAGACAGGCCCAAGGCGTGTTGGCCAACCCCGGGGAACTGCCGGGCTCAAAAGGAACCAACGTTTGGGATGACCCTGCCAGGTCAAGTCGCAGAGTGCAGAGTCCACAGTACTGAATCTGCATCCAGGATTGGATGAAGGAGACGATTTGGACAGCCTTTTCTTGGAGACCTCGGGGGCTCAAAGAGAGGTGTTCCCCTTCCATCGCCCTCCCCAGAAATTGGATTGTGGCAGAGGGGTGTCCATCCCTCCACAATCTGGGCTGTGTGAGGAGGGGGTGGGTCAAGGCGGTTCGGGGAAGTGTGCAGTAACTTGACTTTGTGAAGACGGGACACCAAGGATTATGATGGGAGTTGAGGGGGTGGGGGGGGTAACACACAAAGAAATTGCAGTCATGTCTTTTTAAAAAATGTTCTTCTCTTAAAAGTAACTCCCCGAGTCGTGAAACCCCCCCACCATCAAAGGGAAAAGACGCCTGCCATCCAACTTATCAATGCCCCTCATTATTTTTTAAACCTACATATGGCTCCTCCTCACCCTCCTATGCTCCAGTGAAAAAAAATGTCCGAGCTGATATTGAAAATGTCCAAAGAGACTGAACGTTCAGCTGTACAGAATCTTGAAGTGCCATAAACAGGTACAAAAATAATCAAGTAAGCCAGTCGAGAGGACTAGAGTACAAGCAGGGACTCTATGGATGCTCACAATCCTGATTCGAATGCTCTTGGAAGCACTGGGAGCAGATCTGGGCACCACACTGAGGAAGGATAGGAAGTACAAGTAGGTTTTGAAGTGGGAGATGGCACATGGCAGGGTGACACTAGGCACATAAGATGGCCGCTGAGCCAACAGTTGGCCACTTGACACACAAGATGGCCGCCGGTTGGAGCGAGAAAGCAGAGCAAACACAGATAATGCTTGGGGCCACCAGAATGCCAGCACAATGCACTCACAACCTCATTGATTAGTTTAAGGCGGTGGGGGAGAGTAACGTACACTGCCCTCCGAAGTGTCTGGGTCCAGCCAACACCTTTGATATTAACAAAGGCTGCGCTGGAACTGACAATGACTGCATCGAAACTATCAACGATTCTGCAACGTTTTCAATAAACAAACCATGTTACAGAGACGATAAGCTCATGGCTGACCCATTATATCACAAAATGTCTAAAAGGGTCTTGATATGTGCTCCGGGTCGAGAGCTGACCTCTGCCCTGTTGGTGTCTTTCTCTCCCTGGAGCTCCAGGATTTCTTTGTACAGTACAGTCGCTGAACCCCACCTCTGACCCCGAGGGACGGTGATTTCCCCTGCAACAGTTTACAGTTGGACTTCAGGAGTTAGATTGCAGCACTCCTTGACTTCCAACGACACACGACAGGTAGCCAAATGCAGCTCTCTGAGGCAATGTCGAAGAATCTCTTTCTCCTCCCCCGCCCCTTCAACATGCTCATTCCATATTGTTGTCTTCTCCTTCACTCATGTCTCAGTCACGTACTTTAATTCGGTTACGTCATTGGGAGTTACACCATCTCCCATGAGCGTCGTCACGTCCCATCAAGATAAAGGCTGTTCTCGATCTCTCCGGCGAAGGGAGCCGGGCTGACTGAGGAAAGACTTCTGCAAAGGTGACGGTGACGCAAACGGCTTGCTCAATCCGTGGAAAGCTCCCCCCCCCCACATCTCACCCCCACATTTATTTCTTTGAAATGGGAGCGGTTTCCATGTCAGCTGTTGACACTGTACTTACCGTATTGTGGTAATAGTCCTCTCTGCACAGCACCATTGACTCAGCTGCCCGGTTCAAAAGGTCAGCACTCTGCCTGCTTTCCAGTTGCCTCATCCACTTCCCTCCCTCACACAGCGTCTGCAGCGCTCTGGTTGACGACGGACGGGGACTGCCTGTCTGATTCATTCACATCCCCGGCAGTTTGGAGATCGACATCGCTTCCCCCACTCTGTCACAGAGTCCCTGCAGCGTGGAAGCAGGCCGTTCGGCCCGTCGGGTTCATGCCAACTCTCTGAAGAGCATCCCACCCTATACCCCTCTCACCCTGCATTTCCCGTGGCTAATCCACCCAGCCTGCACATCCCCAGACACTGTAGTGCAATTTCCCCGCGGCCAGTTCATTTTACCCTGCACACACCTTTGGACTGGGAGGGGGGGGGGAACTGGAGCACCCGGAGGAAACCCACACACACATGGGGAGAATGGGCCACGCAGACAGTCACCCAGGGGTGGATTCAATCCCATGAACCTGGTGCTCTGAGCCACCATCCTGCTTATTTATTAGTGAGGGTCAGTGGTGGGGAAAGGCAAGACATTAGAGTTCAGACCAGCTGTGATCTTGCACAATGCTGGAACAGGCTCGAGTGGCCTGTAAAAGTACATTGTTCAAGGTTTGAGAAAGTACTGGAGATCAGAGTCCAGATTAGAGTGCTGCTGGAAAAGCACAGCAGGGCAGGCAGCATCTGAGGAGCAGGAGAATCGACGTTTCGGGCGTAAGCCCTTTATCAGAAGCATTCAAAGTTTGGAAGGTGCTGTCTGAGAAGGCTTGGGGAGTTGCTGCAGTGCATCGTGTAGAGGGTACACACTGCTGCTACTGAGCAGCATGGTTGAGGGAGTGGGGGTGTGGGGACAATCAACTGGGGGCTGCTTTGACCCTGGATGGTGTCGAGCTTCTCGAGTGTTGTTGGAGCTGCCCCCCCCCCCCGCCCATCCAGGGCAAGTGAGGGGTATTCCCTCACACCCTCCTGACTTGGGCCTTGTCGGTGGGGGACAGTCTTTGGGGAGTCCGGGGTGGGGGGGGGGGGGGGGGGAGTTAATTTGATATTTGGAAGGAACACTTTGGGGGTGGGGAAGAAAGTGAGAATGACAATTGAAGTGGAAGGGGTCGCCTTCCAAAATGTTGGCAGACCTGTGCGTTTCAGAAAAATATCAACAGAAGAGGCTCGATGCGATGCAGAAGTTACAAGGATAGGGACAGTCAAAAGAATGGGGGAAAGCAAAGGACATTTGAGCAAGACGTCGACTCACGGTTTTCACAAGATCCGAGGAGATACTCCACGTCCAACCCCCCTGTCTGCCTCAGAATCTTGACAACAAGACAGGACAAAAGCGCAGGAAAATCATTGAAAAGATGGAGGCTGAGACTCAATGAGGGTTGAAAATTCTTTTTTTCAAAATCTTCCCCTCCCTTGCTCAAAAACTCCCCTCCCTTTCTCTGTAATCCCCTCCAGCCCCACAACCTTCCCAGGAAGGAACAGGAGGAGGGCCATTCAGCCCATTGACCTCTTCCTGCTGTTCAACTGGTGGCCCACCCGATCGCCATAACCCTGTACACCGATAGTGATCAGAAATCAATTAATGTCAACCTTAAACATGCTCAAAAACTGAGCATTCACAGCCTTTTGGGGTAGAGTTTAATTTCGATAAATGCGAGGTGCTACATTTTGAAAAGGCAGATAAGAGCAGGACTTATACACTTAATGATAATGTCCTAGGGAGTGTTGCTGAACAAAGAGACCTTGGAGTGCAGGTTCATAGCAGGTAGATAGGATAGTGAAGAAGGTGTTTGGTATGCTTTCCTTTATTGGTCAGAGTATTGAGTACAGGGGTTGGGAGGTCATGTTGCGGCTGTGCAGGACATTAGTTAGGCCACTGTTGGAATATTGCGTGCAATTCTGGTCTCCTTCCTATCGGAAAGATGTTGTGAAACTTGAAAGGGTTCAGAAAAGATTTACAAGGATGTTGCCAGGGTTGGAGGGTTTGAGCTGAACTGGCTGGGCCTGTTTTCCCTAGAGTGCCAGAAGCTGAGGGATGTTTCATCGTATCATAGTAATAGAGCAGGAGGAGGCTACATGGCCCATTGAACCTGCCCTTCCATTAAGTTCAGGGCTGATCTATCCGTTTTCTCAGCTCCTCCGACCTGCATTATCCCCATCACCCTTAATTCCCCGACCACGCAAAACCAATCCAACTGTATCCTGAATATATTTAATGAAACTGCCTCTCCTGCTTCCTTGGGCAGAGAATTCCATAGATGTACGTCTCTGGGAAAAGCAGTTCCTCCTCATCTCTGTCCCAAATCTACTCTCCCTAATCTTGAGCCCATGTCCCCTCGTCCTCGTCTCACCCACCAGTGGATATAACTTGCCCTTCTCGATCTTATCTATTCCTTTCATAATTTTATACGTTTCCAAAAGATCCCCTCTCATTTTGCTAAATTCTAGCGAGTGCAGTACCAGGCGGCTCAACCTCTCCTCATCGGGTAACCCCCCTCATCTCCGAATGAGCCTCCTCTGCACCCTCTCCTTCCTCAAGTGAGATGACCAGAACTGCGCACAACACTCCAGGTGTGGCCTCACCAACACCTTGTACAATTGCAACAGAACCTCCCTGCTCTTCAATTCAATCCCTCTAGCAATAAAAGCCAATATTCCGTTTGCCTTCCTGATTGTCTGTTGCGTCTGCAAATCAACTTTTAGCGATTCATGTACCAGCACTCCTAAATCCCTCTGCACAACAGCACGATGCAATCTTTCACCGTTTAAATAATACTATTTTTTTCCTTCCAAAGTGGATAATCTCACATCTACCAACATTGTACTCCATCTGGCAGACCCTCCCCGACTCACTTAACCGATCGAAATCTCTCTGCAGATCTTCCACATCCTCTGCTTTTCCACTCAATTTAATGTCATCAGCAAACTGGGATATGTTACACACGGTCTCCTTTTCCAAATCATTTAGATACATGCCATGAATAATTGTGGGCCCAACATTGACCCCTGTAGCTCCCTGCTCACCACTGATCTCCAACCATTTATCCCAATTCTCTGCTTTCTATTGGTTAACCAGTCCTCTGTCCATGCTAGTACATTCCCTGCAACTCCAAGCATTGTTATCTTATAGAGTCATAGAGATGTACAGCATGGAAACAGACCCTTCCGTCCAACCTGTCCATGCCGACCAGATATCCCAACCCAATCTAGTCCCACCTGCCAGCACCCAGCCCATGTCCCTCCAAACCCTTCCTATTCATATACCCATCCAAATGCCTCTTAAATGTTGCAATTGTACCAGCCTCCACCACATCCTCTGGTAGTTCATTCCATACACCTACTACCCTCTGTGTGAAAAGGTTGCCCCTTAGGTCTCTTTAATATCTCTCCCCTCTCACCCTAAACCTATGCCCCTCTAGTTCTGGACTCCCCCACCCCAGGGAAAAGACTTGGCCGATTTACCCTATCCATGCCCCTCATAATTGTGTAAACCTCGATAAGGTCACCCCTCAGCCTCCGACGCTGGGGGGAAAACAGCCCCGGCCTTTTTGTGGCACCTTATCGAAAGCCTGCTGGAAATCCAAGTATACAACATCCACCTGTTCCCCTCCATCCACCCTCCATCCTCAAAGAACTCCAGTGAGTTTGTCAAACATGACCTCCCCTTCCTGAATCCACGCTGCCTCTGCTTGATGGAATCCTTTCCATTCAGATGTCACACTGTTTCTTCTGTCATGATAACCTCTAGCATTTTCCTGACTATAGATGTTCAGCTAACTGACCTAAGGTCACCTGCCTTTTGCCTGTACCCTTTTTTGAAACAACAGCATGATGTTCGACGTCTGCCAGGACCTGCCCAGAGACCAGTGAATTATTGGAAAGTTACCACGAATGCAGCTACAATAACATCCACCATGTCTTTCACCACCCTGGGATGCATTCCATCAGGACCAGGGGACTTACCTACCTTTCAGCCCTCAAGTTTGTTCAACCCTACCCCTTTCGTGATAACTATTGAATTGAGGTCCCTGTCTCCCATCATATCATTGACATCAATCTTTGGCATCTTGAACATGCCTTGCACTGTGAAGACTGACACAAAATAGTTATCCGTTTCGGCATGACCCAATATTAATTCCCCTTTCTCATCCTGCAAGGGATATTATTGAAATTTATAATATTATCAGGAGGATGGATGGGATGAATAATCAAGGTCTTTTCCCTTGGTTGGGGGAGTCCAAAACTAGAGAGCGTAGGTCTAAGGTGAGAGGGCAAAGATTTAAAAGGGTCCCAAGGGGTAACTGTTTCACGCAGAGGGTGGTACGTGTATGGAATGAGCTGCCAGAGGAAGTGGTGGAGGCTGGTACAATTACAGCATTTAGAGTCATAGAGATGTACAGCAAGAAAACAGACCCTTCGGTCCAACCTGTCCATGCCGACCAGATATCCCAACCCAATCTAGTCCCACCTGCCAGTGCCCAGCCCATATCCCTCCAAACGCTTCCTATTCATATACCCATCCAAATGCCTCTTAAATGTTGCAATTGTACCAGCCTCCGCCACTTCCTCTGGCAGCTCATTCCATACACGTACCACCCTCTGCGTGAAAAAGTTGCTCCTTTAGTTCTCTTTTACATCTTTCCCCTCTCACCCTAAACCTATGCCCTCTAGTTCTGGACTCCCCCACCCCAAGGAAAAGACTTTGCCTATTTACCCTATCCATGCCCCTCATAATTTTGTAAACCTCTACAAGGTCACCCCTCAGCCTCCGACGCTCCAGGGAAAACAGCCCCAGCCTGTTCAGCCTCTCCCTGTAGCTCAAACCCTCCAACCCTGGCAACATCCTTGTAAATCTTTTCTGAACCCTTTCAAGTTTCACAACATCTTCCCGAAAGGAAGGAGACCAGAATTGCACACAATATTCCAACAGTGGCCTAACCAATGTCCTGTACAGCCGCAACATGACCTCCCAACTCCTATATTAAGAGGCATCGGGATGCGGACGAGAACAGCAAGAAAACAATCCGGGCCAAGTGCTGGCAAATGGGGCTAGATTAATGTAGGATATCTGGTCGGCTTGGAAGAGTTGGATGGAAGTGTCTGTTTCCGTGCTGTACAGTTCTATAACTCTCCCGACACCGAAGTCCCTTTGTATGTGCAGACTGCCCAACCTCCCAGGTTTGTGGAAATACTCAGCACATCTCTTCCTCTTATCAAATTGGATCACCTCTCAGATCTCCCACATCCACCATGTTCTTCCCTATTCGCTAAGCCTTTCCAAAACCTCCCTAAGCCACTTTCCATTTCCCTCCCAACACAAATTGTTTTGCATGGCGTGGAAAATTTGCAAATATTGCATTTGGCCCCTGCAGTGATTGTAACAAGGTGAGTTCCCTGACTGGGGCTCTAAACCGGGTCCAATCAGGGAGCCCTGGCTGACAGCGAGAAACAGGAGGGTCACTCTGAGAGCTGGATCAATGTGAAGGACTCTCTACGTGTTAATAAAGGGTGACTTGGTGATGGGGTACCAGCCTTTGTGGAGTTATTTCAACATCCAGGTCATGTTTCGGCTGGACCAAGTTTACTGTGAATACGCAAGTTATAATTAAAAGTTCAGTCTGTCCAGAGGTGATCACTTGCGGTCTCTTAAAACTGAGAGTGACCGATTTTTGGAATGGAAGGATTTGGGAATGCTGCTGGAGGGCGAAGCCAGGGTCTTACTGAATGGCAGATCCGGCTGAGGCAAGTCTAACCTTCCTCCAATTTCTCTCATATTGTTCTTGCACAAATCAGAAAGTGGAGCAGTGAAATTGTGAGAGAAACTGAAGTGTGTTTCGACATCTTCCCACGCTGTGTTGAAACCGCATAATGGAATGAAACGGCATCACTGATGTTGCATAACCCGCAGGAGGCGGTTAGATGTCAGAAGAAATGTCACAGTGTCATAATCAGGGTCGGAAAGCACAACCAGTCAGGCAGCATTCGAGGAGCAGGAGAGTCGACGTTTTGGGCAGAAGCCCCCCCCCCCCCCACCCACATTCCTGATGAAGGGATTATGCCCGAAACGTCGACTCTCCTGCTCCTCGGATGCTTTTCCAGCACCACACTCTTCAACTCTGATCACCTGCATCTGCAGGCCTCGCCTTTCTCAGGTGTCACAATCGCCGCTGTTAAAATAGTTTCTTTGAGATTTTTCTCACTCACCTGCAAAGCCCTCCCTTCCCCGTCTTGCGGCCTGTGATTGTCCACTGATGGTAACAGACCCTGCTGAGTTTACCCAGCACTTCCTGTTTTTAGATTAGATTCCCTACAGTGTGGAAACAAGCCCTTCGGCCCACACTGACCCCCCCCCCGAAGAGCAACCCACCCAGACCCATTCCCCTAGATTCACCCCTGACTAATGCACCTAACACTACGGGCAATTTAGCCTGGCCAGTTCACCCTAACCTGCACATCTTTGGACTGTGGGAGGAAACCGGAGCACCCTGAGGAAACCCACGCAGACACGGGGGGGGGAGAATGTGCAAACTCCACACAGACAGTTGCCCGAGGGGGGGAATTGAACCCAGGTCCCTGGCGCTGTGAGGCAGCAGTGCTAACCAGTGAGCCACCGTGCCATCACTGAGCCTGTGATTTTCCACCTTGGTGACTGCCCCCTAACAGAGGGCGAAACAGTTTTATTTTATTCTTTCTGGCAAGGTCGTTGGTGGTGGGGTGGGGGGGGGAAGGCGACTTTTTAATTTTCAGGAGTTACTTAATGGTTTTCAGGGGGCTCTGTCCTCATCGCCTCCTTTATTCAGTCATGCAACAACAACACCTGCACCGTGTAAAATGTCTTCCGTCTTTAAGTAGATAAGAAAGCGCAAAAGCCACTCACTGAGGACTTTTCCTGTCAGCTTGTCAAACTTAAACCAGGGATTAACCGGACTGCATATGTCAGTGGTGCATTACAGACACAAGGTTTGTACTGTTTTCATGCTGGGAGAGAGAAACTATGCAGTAATCACCATTTTCATTGAAATGAAAGCTTCTGTCCTGACCAAATTCCTGATATTTGTTGCAAAATTATGAATTGCCTGAAAACGGATAAAGTTGCCATGGAGAGAGAGAGAGGGCAGAGGGAGGTTCGGTCAGCTGGTACTGAGGCTGGCAGGAATGTCCCACGCACACAAGTATGGAGGGATGAGAGGGGATTTGATTGAAATGCACAAAGTTCTAGCAGAGATGGACAGACGAGATGGAGGGGGGATGTTTCCCCTGGTTTGGGGAGGTCTCGTAGCAGAGGGGACAGGATAGAACACAGAACAATACAGCGCAGAACAGGCCCTTCGGCCCTCGAGGTTGCGCTGACCCGTGAACTCATCTGAGCTCGCCCCCCTACACTATCCCATCATGGAGCTACAGGGAGAGGCTGAACAGGCTGGGGCTGTTTTCCCTGGAGCGTCGGAGGCTGAGGGGGTGACCTTGTAGAGGTTTACAAAATTATGAGGGGGCATGGATAGGGTAAACAGGCGAAGTCTTTTCCCTGGGGTGGGGGAGTCCAGAACTAGAGGGGCATAGGTTTAGGGCGAGAGGGGAAAGATATAAAAGGGACCTAAGGGGCAACGCTTTCACGCAGAGGATGGTGCATGTATGGAATGAGCTGCCAGAGGATGTGGTGGAGGCTGGTACAATTATAACATTTAAGAGGCATTTGGATGGGTATATGAATAGGAAGGGTTTGGGGGGATATGGGCCGGGTGCTGGCAGGTGGGACTAGATTGGGTTGGGATATCTGGTCGGCAAGGACGGGTTGGAGCTGTACACCTCTATGACTATCCATGTGCTTATCCATGGATTGTTTAAATCTCCCTCATGTGGCTAAGTTAACTACATTGGCAGGCAGGGCATTCCACATCCTTATCACTGGATACAGAGCAGGACTGGGATGAGGAACTATTTATTCACTCAGAAGGGATAGTCAACTTGTGGAATTCTCAAGCACAGAAGGCTGTGGAATACAAGTGTGGGGTGCTGTGTTTTGGAAAGGCATATCAGGGCAGGACATAATGGCCCGTCCTGGGGAGTGTTGCCGAACAAAGAGACCTTGGGGTGCGGGTTTGTAGTTCCTTGAAGGTGGATTTGCAGGTAGACAGGCTAGTGATGAAGATAGGCTGTATTCCTGATGAAGGGCTCTTGCCCGAAATGTCGATTTTCCTGCTCCTCGGATGCTGCCTGAACTGCTGTGCTTTTCCAGCACCACTCGAATCTAGACTCTGGTTTCCAGCATCTGCAGTCATTGTTTTTACCTCGGCTAGTGGTGAAGGTATTTGGTATACCTACTTTTATTGGTCAGAGTATTGAGTACAGGAGTTGGGAGGTCTTGTTGCAGCTGTACAGGACATTGGTTAGGCCACTTCTGGTAAAAACAATGACTGCAGATGCTGGAAACCAGATTCTGGATGAGTGGTGCTGGAAGAGCACAGCAGTTCGAAATCGACGTTTCGGGCAAAAGCCCTTCATCTGGAATAAAGGCAGTGAGCCTGGAGCGTGGAGAGATAAGCTAGAGGAGGGTGAGGGTGGGGAGAAAGTAGCATAGAGTACAATAGGTGAGTGGGGGAGGGGATGAAGGTGATAGGTCAGGGAGGAGAGGGTGGAGTGGTTAGGTGGAAAAGGAGATAGGCAAGTAGGACAAGTCCGGACAAGTCATGGGGACAGTGCTGAGCTGGAAGTTAGAAACTAGGATGAGGTGGGGGAAGGGGAAATGAGGAAGCTGTTGAAGTCCACATTGATGCCCTGGGGTTGAAGTGTTCCGAGGCGGAAGATGAGGCTTTCTTCCTCCAGATGTCTGGTGGTGAGGGAGCGGCGGTGGAGGAGGCCCAGGACCTCCATGTCCTCGGCAGAGTGGGAGGGGGAGTTGAAATGTTGGGCCGGGGGCGATGTGGTTGATTGGTGCGGGTGTCTCGGAGATGTTCCCTAAAGCGCTCTGCTAGGAGGCGCCCAGTCTCCCCAATGTAGAGGAGACCGCATCGGGAGCAACGGATACCTGCCTATCTCCTTTTCCACCTATCCATTCCACCCTCTCCTCCCTGACCTATCACCTTCATCCCCTCCCCCACTCACCCATTGTACTCTATGCTACTTTCTCCCCACCCCCACCCTCCTCTAGCTTATCTCTCCACACTCCAGGCTAGACCACTTCTGGCACACTGCATGTAATTCTGGTCTCCCTCCGAGAGAAAGGATGTTGTGAAACTTAAAAGGGTTCAGAAAAGACTGACAAGGATGTTGCCAGGGTTGGAGGTTTGAGCTACAGGAGGTGGCTGAACAGGCTGGGGCTGTTTTCCCTGGAGCATCGGGGGCTGAGGGGTGACCTTATAGAGGTTTACAAAATTATGAGGGGAATGGAAAGGCAAAGTCTTTTCCCTGGGGTGGGGGCGTCCAGACCTAGAGGGCATAGGTTTAGCGTGAGGGGGGAAAGATATAAAAGGGACCTAAGGGGCAACTGTTTCACACAGAGGGTGAGGGGGAGTGGCATTTTTGATAAGGGATAGCATTACAGCTGTGCTGAGGGAGGATATTCCCAGAAATATATCCAGGAAAGTTATTTGTGATCACCTTATTGGGATTGTATTATAGACCCCCCAATCGTCAGAGGGAAATTGAGGAACAATTATTCGGAGATCTCAGCTATCTGTAAGAATCATAGGGTGGTCATAGGAGGGGATTTTAACTTGCCAAACATGGACTGGGACCTGATCTAAAGTTTGAAGTTCTAAATTGGAGAAAGGCCAATTTTGACAGTATTAGGCAAGAACTTTCAAAAGCTGATTGGGGCAGATGTTCGCAGGTAAAGGGACGGCTGGAAAATGGGAAGCTTTCAGAAATGAGATAACAAGAATCCAAAGACAGTATGTTCCTGTCAGGGTGAAAGGGAAGGCTGAATGACTAAAGAAATTGAGGAGTGGCAGATGGAGCTTAATTTAGATAAATGCGAGGTGCTGCATTTTGGGAAAGCTGATCAGAGCAGGACTCATCCACTGAATGGTAAGGTCCTGGGGAGTGTTGCTGAACAAAGAGACCTTGGAGTGCAGGTTCATAGCTCCTTGAAAGTGGAGTCGCAGGTACACAGGATAGTGAAGAAGGTGTTTGGTATGCTTTCCTTTATTGGTCAGAGTATTGAGTACAGGGGTTGGGAGGTCATGTTGCGGTTGTACAGGACATTGGTTAGGCCACTGTTGGAATATTGTGTGCAATTCTGGTCTCCTTCCTATCGGAAAGATGTTGTGAAACTTGAAAGGGTTCAGAAAAGATTTACAAGGATGTTGTCAGGATTGGAGGGTTTGAGCTACAGGGAGAGGCTGAACAGGCTGGGCTGTTTTCCCTGGAGCATTGGAGGCTGAGGGGTGACTCTATAGAGGTTCATAAAATTATGAGGGGCATGGATAGGGTAAATAGACAAGTCTTTTCCCTGAAGTCGGGGAGTCCAGAACTAGAGGGGCACAGGTTCAGGGTGAGAGGGGAAAGATATAAAAAAGACCTCAGGGGCAACTTTTTCACACAGAGGGTGGTACGTGTGTGGAATGAGCTGCCAGAGGAAGTGGTGGAGGCTGGTACAATTGCAACATTTAAAAGGCATCTGGATGGGTATATGAATAGGAAGGGTTTGGAGGGACATGGGCCGGGTGCTTGCAGGTGGGACTAGATATCTGGTCGGCATGGAGGAGTCAGACCAAAAGATCTATTTCCATGCTGTATATTCTAAGACTCTATAACTGTGGTCGGACTAATGCCTTGCGTCGATTTAGCAAAACCTGCCCACTTTCATACTACACTCCATTCGAAATAAAGGCCAACACTCGCTTGGACTTCCCCGTTCCTGACTGAACTTGGATGCTGGTTGGTCTTTTGAGATTTCTGGACAAGGACAATTTATTGAAAGTGAATGCCCAAACCTAGTGGACATTAGAGCCAGGACCCATCGCCCAAGGGAGCAGCAAGTCCCAATCTCGGGGGCTGGATGAGATGGATGAACGACTCATGTTAACAGAGGGATTGAGGGGAAAAACGAAAGCATACCTTCCAGCAAAGGATTGGGAATTCTTTAAGGAAGTGTTAGTAGATAATGGGAAAGCTGACAGAGAGAGAAAGAAACTCAGGTGATAAGAAAAGGTCAGTAGAGTTTGACACATCAGGGAGATGTGAGGCTAAGTCCTGGGCAGGTCTTCCAGAAGGTTGGAGTGAGCTTGAGGGGGCTGAATGGCCTCTTGCTACTCCTGCTTATTGTGCTCTTTACGTTATTACATCAAGCGAGATGCCATACTGTTTCACTTGCGACCTCCTGCTGAGACTGTGTTCCTCTGTGTTCATTCCTTGAGCTGGCCACTCTCCCTTCTGCCACCGAGGTGTCAGCAACGTCACAGAATGATGCTCTGTGACCCTTCAGTGTCCGTGCTGGCTTTCTGAAGGAACAATTGGCCTCGTGTTACTCCCTGACCTTCTCCCGATCACCAAGCCCAAGGGTTTTTTCCCTGACATTGAGCCAATTCTGTCTTCAAAGTTGACAGAGCCCGACCCCCTCTTTGGGGCAGTGGTGTTCCACACTCGAGGGACTCCCTCAGTCACAATATTCTCCCCCCGTCGGGAGGGGGGTGAGGGGGAGGGGAGGGGGGTGAGGGGGGAGGGGAGGGGGGAAGGGGAGGGGAGGGAAGGGGGGGAAGGGGAGGGGAGGGAAAGGGGAGGGAAGGGGAGGGGAGGGGGGAAGGGGAGGGGAGGGGGGGAAGGGGGGGGAAGGGGAGGGGAGGGGGGGAAGGGGAGGGGAGGGGAGGGGAGGGGGGGAAGGGGAGGGGAGGGGAGGGGGGGAAGGGGAGGGGCGGGGAGGGGGGACGGGAGGGGAGGGGGGGGAGGGGGAAGGGGAGGGGGGGAAGGGGTAGGGGAGGGGGGGACGGGGGGAGGGAGGGCGGGAGGGGTGCCGAAGGGTGGGGAAGGGGGGAAGCGGAGCGGGGAGGGGAGGGGGGGAAGGGGAGGGCGGGGACGGGAGGGGGGGAGGGGACGGGGCGGGAAGGGGAGGGGAGGGAGGGGGGTGAGGGGGAGGGGAGGGGGAGGGGGAGAGGGGTGACGGGGAGCGGGGAGGGGCGGGGGGCCGGGCGGGTGGCAGGGGAGGGCGGGGGGCAGGGGTGGACGGGGCGGGGGGGCCGGGGGCGAGGGGTGCGAGGGCCGGGGGCGGCGGGGGGGGCGGGGGCCGGAGGGGCGGAGGGGGCGGGGGGCCGGGGGCGGAGGGGTGAGCTGGGGGGCCGGGGGCCGGGGGCGTGTGCGGGGGGGCCGGTGGCGGGGTGGCCGGGGAGGCTGGAGGGGGGCGGGGGCGGGGGCGGGGGGCGGGGCGGGGCGGGGGTGGGAGGGGCGGAGGCGCGGCGCGGGGCGAGGCGGGAAGGAGCCGCGGGCGGTGGGATAGTGACTCCTATTACCCTGCCGGTGCCGAGAAGCCTGGACAGAGTCCGGCGCGAGGGGGGAGGGGCTGGGCCCGTGTCCGGAGCGAGGGGGAGGGGCTGGGCCCGTGTCCGGAGGGCGGGGGCGGGGCTGGGCAGTGATCCGAGGGAGGGGGCGGGGCTGGGACAGTGTCCGGAGCGAGGGGGAGGGCTGGGACAGTGTCCGGAGCGAGGGGGAGGGGCTGGGACAGTGTCCGAGCGAGGGGGCGGGGGCTGGGACAGTGTCCGGGGGGAGGGGGAGGGGGCGGGGACAGTGTCCGGGGGGAGGGGGAGGGCGGGGACAGTGTCCGGGGGGAGGGGGAGGGACAGGGACGGGGACGGGGAGAGGGAGAGGGAGACAGGGCTGGGGCTGGTCATTGCAGAGTCGGCTCGGGCTGGAGACTGTCGGAGCTGGGAGGTGGTGAGCAGCCGGAGCCCGAGCCGGAGCCCCGAGCCCAGTCCCGGGGGGCAGGGTCGCTGCTGGACTCACAGGGAGAGGGGCTCGGGGACAAGGTGGGTACAGACCCTCTCCCTGATCCCTGGGGGATCACTGCGGGAATC
>NW_028270186.1:15181069-15298286 GCF_037043375.1 Chiloscyllium plagiosum | reverse complement strand
TTAAAGGAACCTTACTCGTTTGACAAAAACGGTCTTGCCTGCATCCAAGTCACCGCTGTTGTGGAACAGTTTGCAATCTCGACTTGTATTCGGTGTGTTGTCAAATCACTTGTCTGAACCACATGGAGTGGTCTCAGAAGGGGGCGGGGGGTTGACTGGAATAAATCACTTGTGGGTTTATAAATGTTTCAGAGTGACCGTGGTTGTCTAGCGTCGCTCGGCAGGTATGAGCCAGCACAGGCTGGGGAGCAGAGTGAGTGTTCAGACACAATTGGGAAGGGAGGCTACTGGGCACCAGCAGTTGGCAGAGACTGTGCACAATTATGTTTCAGAATCTCTACGGTGTGGAAACAGGCCATTCGGTCCATCTTGTACTGACTGCAGAGTACAAGCATAGCAGGAAATGACCAGGCAAAAAGGGTGGAAGTTTTGATCACTGCAGAGGAAGGTCTGTTTCTGTGCTGTCGATCTCTGGAACGAAAAGGCTTTCAAAGCCCTTGGATCTGATGGTTTATGAGTATGAGCAGAAATGGCGACGTGAGTAAGTGGACAGAGATTGACTGCATGAGTAATCATCTTCCGAAACTCCCTGGATTCTGATACGACACTCCCTCTGTTCAAGAAAGCAGGAGATGATAAGCCATGGGAAAACAGTAGAATTGATTTGAGGAGGGAGTGGTAGGCCGTTTAGTCATGAAACTTCTCAATTCTGAAAGTGTAACAAGCAGGAGGGACAGAAGATGGAAAGTATTTGGATTGCCAAAAGGCTCAGGTGCCATCACTAAAATAAGAGTTTCTGATCTACAGGGGGGAAGAGAGAATTGGTGAACAAACTAAAACAGCATAAAAGGGGTCATGGGTTGTGTTGAGCACATGGTCAACAAGGTGACTGCTGGGGACAGAATGACGTGAAATCGAGCTGAGCTCGAATGGAACGAAATTTCCTCAAAATATTTAAGCTGAGGAGAAAAGCCAGTTCTGTGGAAGGTGCAAAGCCTTGACCAAAGTTCAAATAAAACCTGACGGCAGAAGAACGGGTGGCTGGAGAATGATGTGAGAATTAGGAGGGTCACTGGGACACAGGAAGGTTCAAAAGCAAGGTGGGGTGGTTACATGGCCAACACAGGATGGTGCTTCACTCGATCGAGAATAGAGAGCCTTGCTGAACCTACTCCTGAGATGCTGCACGGCACTTGGAGATTCAGAATGATTCCTAATTAGACCAGTGAGAGAGAGAGAGAGAGATGTCACACCGGACAGTATGTCCCCAAGGAATGAAAAGCCCCTTCCCAGTTGTTGCAGTGGGTGAGATGGTCAATGACACTCTGTGTGATTGAGAGAGTAGGAGGATTCCTCTGTCAGTGAGGGTTGTCAATGCACCAAGACTAAATCAGTTTGCAAGACCGTCTTCAATCGTCAGATTAATTCTGGTCGTTTGAAAAAAAAAAATGAATTTGGAAAATGCACAGCCCGGATTTGAACTGGTGCCTCTCAGCACGTGCTCTTCCAAGCACACCACTTTTACCATGTGTGTTCACTTGGAAGCTGGGAGGTTTGGTGATGTCTTTGAACTGATATACCCATCTGTTGTGCTACTCAATGAAATGTTAAGTTTACGACCTGAAGCTTTGTAAATGTGAAAGTCCTGGTGGTGCTGAGGAAAAGCAATGGGCTTATAAAGGCAGAGAGTTTGGGTTCAAATCCCACCTGGCCCACAACGTGATTTATATTTTTTGGCAAGTTTTTCTCTTGTTAAGAGCAGTAAAACCTGGCAGCCTCTGGTGGCCCTCCCTACAGTTATCATGGGGTTTACATTTGATCTTACTTAGCACACAGTTCACTACCACTCCAAATTAAACTAGAGCTAACCTTTCCTCTCTTCGGCTATATCTAAGACCCTGCCTGGGACTTGAACTCAGTACCTTTCAGATCTTATCCAAGCCCTCAAACTGCATGCCACCAGACACATGCCTGAAAAGGTGAGCTTTTGGGAAATCCTTATATGTTAAGTATCTCTCATCCAAAAAATTTCCAGTCATCCAGCTACCAAGATCAATTCTTGGTTGTGAAGATTTGATTTCTGAATCCTAAGTTCTATTTCATGTTTATCCCTGCTTCATGATCCCCCCTGAAATACACCACCTTCCACTTTTACTGATAAAATAGTGATTGTGCAGTCTGTTGAAGTTAACCAGTCACTTATCACGGGGTCAGATCCTTCAGCACATCTTCCTCAATCAGGCAGCAGATGGGAATATCAGCTTCTGCAGGTTCCCTCTCTGAACCATTCGCCACCCTGACCTGAAACTGGCATGAGATCAAAATCACAGAGTCAGACGGCACAGAAACAGATCCTTTCGTTCAAAAAGTCAACGCCGACCATATCTCAAGCTCAACCTGTCCCACCTGCCTCCAAGTGTTCCTTTTCATGTACTCAGCAAATTTTAAACATTATAAATGCCCCCGCATCCACCACTTCCTCTGGAAGTTCATTCCACACACTAACCAACCACTGGATGCAAAATAAACAGCCCTTCCTGACTTTTGCAAATCTTTCTCCTTATCTTAAAAATACACCACCTTGTTTTGAAACCTCTACCCCGAGAGACAAGACAGCTTATCTGCACACCTCATGATTTGATAAACCTCTGTAAATCTCAGCTTCTGACATTCCAAACAGCTCCAGCTCAAACCCTCCATTGCCGGCAGCAGTGTGGGAAGTCTTGGCCGAGTCCTCTCCCATTTAATAAGCAGGGTGACCAGAACTGCACACAGAGGCCTCAGCAGTGAAGGCAAGTGTGCTAAACACCTTAACCATCCTCTCTTGCACCATATGTGGCGCTAATTTCCAAGAATTATGTCGGTGAACTCTGAGGTCTCTCTTTATAGAAGTTGTTTGTTTTTGCAAAAATGCAACACCTCTCAGTTAGCCAAATTAAACTCCATCTGCCACTCCTCAGCCCATTGGTCCAACTGATCAAGATCCCTTTGTAATCAGAGGTAACCCCCTTCAACATCCACTAAGCCTCTGATCTTCGTGCCATCTGCAAACTTAGTAACCACGCCTCCAAGATTCTCATCCGAACCGTTTATATAAATGACAAACAAAGGTAGACCCAGTACCGATCCCTGTGGAACACCACTGGTCACGAGACTCAATCCAAAAAGAACAACCCTCTGTCTCCCACCATAAAGTCAATTTTGTATCCAATTAGCAAGCTCACCCTGAAACCCAACTTTACTCTACCACATGGAACCTCATCAAAGGTTCCATGTGCTCTACCTTCAATCTTACATTCTCAAAAACCTGAAAATCATATCGTAAGACCTGATTTCCAGGCACAAAGCCATGCTGACTGACCCTGATCCTTCCTTGCCTCTCCAAATACATGTAAATCTTTCGAGAATTACCTCCAACAACTTACCCACCACCGAAGTTCGACTCAGAGATCCACTGTTCCCAGGCTTCCCCTTCTAGCCTTCCTGAAAGTGGACAGGCAAAAGGCTGGAAGAACACAGCAAGCCAGGCAGCATCAGGAGGTGGGGATGTCGACGTTTAAGGTGGAAGCCGTCTTCAGGACTGGGGTTGGGTGTAGGGGGAGCTGCAGATAAACGGGGTGGTGGGGGCAGGATGGTGAAGTGGGGAGAGGTGAAGACAGGCAGAGGGTATGAACTAGTTGGTCAATGGGAGGAATGAATGTGGTTGGTGGCAGGGAGGAGGAGGGTCAGGTCGGGGGCTGGGAAGGGAGGTTATTTGAATTTGCAGAAGTCAATGTTCAGTCCTCCGGGCTGTAGGCTGCACAGGCTGAGGATGAGGTGTTGTTCCTCCAATTTGTGGTTTGGTTCATTATGGCAGTGGAGGAGGCCAAGGATGGTCACGTCAGAAAGGGAGTGGGAAGGGGAATTGAAATGGGCGGGGACTGGGAGGATGGTCATGGAGAGGGAGCGGGAAGGGGAATTAAAATGGGCGGGGACTGGGAGGGTGGTCATGGAGAGGGAGCGGGAAGGGGAATTGAAATGGGTGGGGACTGGGAGGATGGTCATGGAGAGGGAGTGGGAAGGGGAATTGAAATGGGTGGGGACTGGGAGGGTGGTCATGGAGAGGGAGTGGGAAGGGGAATTGAAATGGGTGGGGACTGGGAGGATGGTCATGGAGAGGGAGCGAGAAGGGGAATTGAAATGGGCGGGGACTGGGAGGATGGATATGGAGAGGGAGTGGGAAGGGGAATTGAAATGGGTGGGGACTGGGAGGATGGTCATGGAGAGGGAGTGGGAAGGGGAATTGAAATGGGCAGGGAGTGGGAAGGGGAATTGAAATGGGTGGGGACTGGGAGGATGGTCATGGAGAGGGAGCGGGAAGGGGAATTGAAATGGGCAGGGAGTGGGAAGGGGAATTGAAATGGGTGGGGACTGGGAGGATGGTCATGGAGAGGGAGCGGGAAGGGGAATTGAAATGGGCGGGGACTGGGAGGATGGATATGGAGAGGGAGTGGGAAGGGGAATTGAAATGGGTGGGGACTGGGAGGATGGTCATGGAGAGGGAGCGGGAAGGGGAATTGAAATGGGCAGGGAGTGGGAAGGGGAATTGAAATGGGTGGGGACTGGGAGGATGGTCATGGAGAGGGAGCGGGAAGGGGAATTGAAATGGGCAGGGAGTGGGAAGGGGAATTGAAATGGGTGGGGACTGGGAGGATGGTCATGGAGAGGGAGCGGGAAGGGGAATTGAAATGGGCGGGGACTGGGAGGATGGTCATGGGGAGGGAGTGGGAAGGGGAATTAAAATGGGTGGGGACTGGGAGGATGGTCATGGAGGGGGAGCGGGAAGGGGAATTGAAATGGATGGGGACTGGGAGGATGGTCATGGAGAGGGAGTGGGAAGGGGAATTGAAATGGGTGGGGACTGGGAGGATGGTCATGGAGAGGGAGCGGGAAGGGGAATTGAAATGGGTGGGGACTGGGAGGATGGTCATGGAGAGGGAGCGGGAAGGGGAACTGAAATGGGCGGGGATTGGGAGGGTGGTCATGGAGAGGGAGCGGGAGGGTGGTCATGGAGAGGGAGCGGGAAGGGGAATTGAAATGGGTGGGGACTGGGAGGATGGTCATGGAGAGGGAGTGGGAAGGGGAATTGAAATGGGTGGGTACTGGGAGGATGGTCATGGAGAGGGAGTGGGAAGGGGAATTGAAATGGGCAGGGACTGGGAAAATGGTCATGGAGAGGGAGTGGGAAGGGGAATTGAAATGGGCAGGGACTGGGAAAATGGTCATGGAGAGGGAGTGGGAAGGGGAATTGAAATGGGCGTGGAGTGGGAAAATGGTCATGGAGAGGGAGTGGGAAGGGGAATTGAAATGGGCGGGGACTGGGAGGGTGGTCATGGAGAGGGAGCGGGAAGGGGAATTGAAATGGGTGGGGACTGGGAGGTCCAGGTAGCTCCTGCAGGCCTAGCTGAGATACTCGGTGAACCGTTCCTTAAGTTTATGCTTGGTCTCCCCGATATAGAGAAGGCTGCATCGGGAGCACCTGATGCAGTAAACTGGGTTGGAGGAGAGGCAGGTGAACCTCTGTCTCACCTGGAAGGACTGGTTGGGGCCCTGGGTGGAGGTGAGGGGATGTGGGGTGTACCAGCAGGTTTTGCATCTTTTCTGGTTGTCGGGGAACCTGGGGGCTTGGGGGAATGGGTGGGGAGAATGGCGCAAACCAAGGATTGTTGAAGGGAATGGCTCTTTGCGGAAGGCAGAGAGGAGGGGAAGATGTTCTTCAGCTAGTTGGAAATGGTGGACCTGTTTGAGGATGATGCGTTGGATGGTGGGAGTGGTGTGATGGTAAGTGAGGACAAGGGGGACTGTCTTTATTGCGTTTGGAGGCAGGGGGGTTAGAGCAGTGGAATGGGCAATGGAGGGCTGTCTGCATGATGGGGAGAGGAAAAGCAAATTGTTCCAAATAGGTGGACATCTGGGATGCTCGCCAATGGAATGTCTCCTCATCCGAGCAGATGAGGCAGAGGAATTGGGAGAACGGGATGGAGTTCTCCCAGGTGGGTGGGTGGAGGTTGAGTCCACGTCGTTGTGAGAATCTCTGTGTTTATCGTAAAAGTCCCTCTGGAGACAGAAATGGTGAGGTCCAGAAAGGAGAGGGAGGTGTCCGAGATGGACCGAGGGAATTTGCAGGGCGGGGTGGAAGCTGTGGGTGAAGCCGATGAACTGCTCCAGTTCAGCCTGTGGTGCAGGATGCTGCACTGATGCACTCATTGATGTAACGGCAGAAGAGTTGAGTCGCAGTGCCTGTGTTCGACATCGAGGCAGGCGTAGCTCGGGCCCATCTGGATGCCCATGGCCACCCCCTGAATTTGGAGGGAATGGGAGGAGTTATTAAGGGTGCGGACTATTCGGCGAGGCAGTGGAAGGGGACTGGATGGGTGTGTTGGAGTGGAAGAAGCAGAGGGCCTGGAGGCCATCCTTGTGGGGTAGGGCTGTGTATAAGGACTGCACATCCAGAGTGAAGAGAAAGTGCTGGGGGGGGGATCTGGGAGTTACCACTGGGTTGCACCCTTGACCTGCCTTCACCGATTCACCACCCTATCCCCACCACATCCTTCACCTGCAGCTCCCCCTTCACCGACCCCCAGTCCTGAAGAAGGGTTAATACCCAAAATGTAGCCTTCCCCACCTCCTGATGCTGCCTGGCTTGCTGTCTTCTCCTCGCCTGCTTGCCCGCCTTGGATTCCAGCATCTGCAGTGGGTTTTTTTTTGTCTCTTCCTTTAACATGACCCACGGTCCAGTGTTTCTGCCACCGGACACAAACATATCTGCTCAGGGTCCCTGCAATTTCTTCCCCAACTTCCCACAGCACCCCCACTTGACCAGGTCTCGGAGACTTTTTCACCTTTGTCTTTTCGAAAACTTCCGGCACCTCCTCTCCCGTAAAGTGAACTGCTTTCAAAACATCAACATGCATTTCCCCTGGCGTTGTCCAGCCGGTCATTCATGGCCAGCCCTCTCGGCTCATTCCCGTATGCACCGTGACCCTTATTGGACGTGATCACCTTTGATGAAGCCCTTGGTTGAATGCCTTCTGATTATTTAAGGCGAGCACATCATCATAAGCTCCCCTTTGTCCACAGCACACATTACCTCCTCAAAGACCTCCAACGGGACTCAATCAAGCGTGACTTCGCTTTCACAAAACCATGTCGACTGCCTGATCACATTCTGATTTCCTGCCAAGAATACGGAGTAGCACTTGCCACATGATGGACACTGAGCTTAGTGCTTTCTGACCCCTTTCTGCTCTTGAATAGCAGTCACATTGACTGTTTTCCACTCTGATGGGACCTTGCCAGAATCTAGTCCTGAAGACGCAGTTGGTCTCTGTACAGGTCGAAAGAGCTAGCCACTCATGTTTTTCCACAAGCATTCTTTCCCCGCAAGACACATTCACTCACACATCTACTCATCTCAGCTGTCTGCACCTCCATTTATTCACTCATACGTACAAGTGAACACTCAATCACTCAGCAACACATCATTTGCAGCTCTCCAGTCATAGACTGGATGAAATAAGCACGGCCCAGTCTCTTTCTGGGGGAATGAGGTGAAGGTCGGGTCCTGGATCACAGGAATGGAGCTGGTCTGAGAATCACAGGTTCAGGCCCCACGTTGGCTCATGTTGATGGCATGTCTTGGGTGGGGGCAGTGCAGAGGTCTGGGTTCAGGCCCTCCAGGTCAAGACCACGCAAGGCATGTTCACGACCCGGCTGAGCCTGGGAATCTTCCTAGCATTACCCCACGGAAAGGTGTGGGAATCAGAAATAATTTTTTTTTTAAAAAGGGGCCTGTTCCCTGCTGGGAAACACAGGCATTCTGTCATGAATGGAGTTAAAAAAATCTATTTTAAGGCACATCATGGCTACTTTGAAGATACATTAAATCATCACACGAACTGGACTGAGCTGTAGCCCTCGTGATGTTTCTCAGAGGTGAACATCAGTCAGTCAATGCTCCTCATGAGACTGGAATACGAAGTATTGTGTTTTGAGCTGCGATAGAAGCCATGACAGAAAACCCAGTGCACCAAAACTGCTGGTGGCAGCAACCTTAAGAGACCATGCGTAAATCGCTTACCCTCTGCCATGGCCAAACTGACTCAATGGTCACTCATCTCCAGGAGTCTGAGTCTCACGCCCCAAAACTGAACCCAATTTTCAGCTCCAGCTACAGACAGTACTCAATTTCTGAATGCACAACTTCGAAACAAGATCCCGTTTTAAAATCAAAGAGCTAGCGTGAATGTTCATTCATACTTACAACCAGCCATTTTATACTCTATGGTGTTCCGACTAGTGTGCATATGTACTCAGGAGTGGGACCGATGCATAACCTGTGCCTCTAGTGGGTGTAGTGGACAGCGAAGAGGATTACCTCAGATTACAACAGGATCTGGACCAGATGGGCCAACGGGCTGAGAAGTGGCAGATGGAGTTTAATTCAGATAAATGCGAGGTGCTGCATTTTGGGAAAACAAATCTTAGCAGGACTTATTCACTTAATGGTAAGGTCCTGGGGAGTGTTGCTGAACAAAGAGACCTTGGAATGCAGGTTCATAGCTCCTTGAAAGTGGAGTCGCAGGTAGATAGGATAGTGAAGAAGGCGTTTGGTTTGCTTTCCTTTATTAGTCAGAGTATTGAATACAGGAGTTGGGAGGTCATGTTGCGGCTGTACAGGACATTGGTTAGGCCACTGTTGGAATATTGCGTGCAATTCTGGTCTCCTTCCTATCAGAAGGATGTTGTGAAACGTGAAAGGGTTCAGAAAAGATTTACAAGGATGTTGCCAGGGTTGGAGGGTTTGAGCTATAGGGAGAGGCTGAACAGGCTGGGGCTGTTTTCCCTGGAGTGTCGGAGGCTATGGGGTGACCTTATAAAATCAGGAGGGGCAAGGATAGGATAAATAGATAAAGTCTCTTCCCTGGGATGGGGGAGTCCAGAACTAGAGGGCATAGGTTTAGGGTGAGAGGGAAAAGATATAAAAGAGACCTAAGGGGTAATATTTTCACACAGAGGGTGATGCATGTATGGAATGGGCTGCCAAAAGAAGTGGTGGAGGCTGGTACAATTGCAACATTTAAGAGGCATTTGGATGGGTATATGAATAGGAAGGGTTTGGAGGGATATGGGCTGGGTGCTGGCAGGTGGGACTAGATTGGGTTGGGATACCTGGGTTGGCATGGACGGGTTGGACCGAAGGGTCTGTGCAGTACATCTCTCTGACTACCTCTATATAACTGCTGCTCTACACCACCTTTACTGACAAATCTGGCTACAACAGAAAATCCTCTGGCATGTGAATTAGAAAGACAGCTCCCGACCCTCGAATTGTTCTCTCTGCAAGTTTAAAACAAAAGCCCTCCTTTTGTCGACACAGTGAAGCACAAGTCAGATTTCAGTGCAAAGACTTTCAAAAGGATGTCTAAAGAGAAGAAACTGCCTCTGACTCTGAATATTACTGGTTAGCTTTGCAATTCCAGGCTGCCATCTCCACTTTTGAGTCCCTCACGTAGTGAAACAGAGAGATAGGATGAGGCCGTTCAGCCTATCCAGCTGATCAAACACATGAATGCCTTTTACACCCAGGCCACGGTCATCTGGGGTACCTCGGCTGAATCCTGAAGCTTGAACTGACTGACTGAACTTCACCATTGTGGTACTTGTGAAGGCCTGGGTCCGGAACTACGGGGAGCGGGACAAACTCAGATGGTGTTTTTAATCTTTGACAGGAAAGAAAGGAGGAAATTGAAGAACAGTCTGCTTCTGGTCAGGAAGGGAGGGACTTGACTCAAATCGGTCCACAACAAACCACCAGGCATTTATTCACTTACTCGCAAACTCCACGTCAGCCTTGCAGCTTTTCAGTCGGGACCCGTGCACTCACGCACGCACTCACTCATTTGCTCTGGCAATGCATTCGTTGGTTTGCTGCCAATCGAAAGGTGATGCTGATATCCCTGGAACCAAACACTCAGGGGTGGGGGTGGGGGGGCTTTCTCTGCTCTCGTCTCGGTCTTTTCATTCAAGGGAGTGATGCCAAGCCAGCGCCAATATTCCTGTTCAGAGCTGCCTGACTCAAGTGCACCCACACAAATGAAAGTGGTCGCGACGCCTCCGTTTCCCACCAGATTTTAATTCAAGAACGGCACAACGGAAGCGAAGGACAACCTCTCCAGCAACTGAATTTTCAAATCGTCATTGTCGATTTGGTACCAGCTGTACTTCACGCTGCTGACGTCGGGCGGGGACTGGCTGTAGGTGCCCTCCAGGGGGGCGATGGTGACCAGGACGTTGAAACAGACCCCGTCGGCCTTCCCGGGGACCGCTCCGGTGTGCTGCAGGCTCAGGATGCCGTGCGTTTTCACCCGGAGCTGCGCCTCCCTCAGGCACTCCCGGCTCAGTCTGTAAATGGCCACCTCGACGCTGCACGAGAGCTCGGCGGAGGACGAGCCGCACGCTGTCACGGGGAAGTGGGGCCACTCCTGGTTGCTGGCCAGCAGCCAGAGGTCGTTGTTCTTGTTGAGAAAGGCCGCCAACACCCTGTGACAGACGAGCGAGCAGGACATCTCGATGGGAACAGTCACTGGGTGAGACGCCTTCTCCTTGTACTTCACGGCAATGGAGATGAGATTTAAGATGTCCCTGGCTCGGAGCGGAAGGGGCGACACTCTATCCCACCACTTCGCCTGCAAGGACTCGGCATCGCTCTCTGACGTGCTCTTCAGAGTTCCTCCTGCAAACACAGCCGCGTCAGGAATTTCACACTCAGACACCACAATTGCACCCCACTCCGTTGAACAGTGGAAAACCCCCATCGCGAACGACGCTCAACTTAACGATGGAATATGAAAACCGGCCAGCTTTAAAGGCACTCTGCACAGACATTAGATAACGAGGGAAAAGGTGGGACCACTCAAGGTTAAAGGAGGGAACTTGTGCGTGGAGGCAGAGGATGTGGGTGTGGCCCTAAATGTTTGTGAGTTTCGTGTGGAGCAAGCTGAGATCAGGAAAGCAGTGGTGTTGGGTCTCTTGAAAAGCATGAAGGAAAAGTCCCCATGGCCTGATGGTATACTTAGTCCCCCAGGTTACTGACAGAGGCAAGAGAGGAGATTGCTGGGACCTTGACCAAGATCTTTGTGTCCTCACGAGCCACTGGAGAGGTCCCTGAGGACCGGTGAGTAGCTAATGTTGTCCCTCTGTTCGAGAGGGAACTCGGGACAATCCAGGAAACTACAAACCAGAGATTCTCAGATCGGTCATGGGCAAGCTATTGGAGAGAACTCTTAGGGATAGGACTTATACACATTTGGTAAAGCATGGCCTAACTCAGGACATTCAGCATGGCTTTGTGCAGGGCAGGTTATGTCTTACCAACTTGATTGAATTTTCTAAAGGAGGTGACGAAGGTGTTGTTTACATGGATTATATTGAGGCTTTTGATGAGCTCATCCCGAAGATGAAGATGCATGGGATCCACAGTGATGTGGTCACGTGAATTCTGAACTGGCTTGCCCAGAGGGTAGTGACGGAAGAGTGTTTGACAGACTGGAGGTCCGTGACCAGTGGTGTTCTGTATTGGGAAACATCAATGACTTGGTTGAAAACGCAGACGGGGGTCAGTTTGCAGAGGACACAAAGATTGGTGGAGTTGGGGATGGTGGAGATTAATGTGGGTAAGTGTAAGGTGCTGCACTTTGGTATTTCAAATTAGATTAGACTAGATTCCATACAGTGTGGAAACAGGCCCTTTGGCCCAACAAGTCCACACTGACCCTCCAACGAGTAACCCACCCAGACCCATTTCCCTCTGATTAATGCACCTAACACTGTGGGCAATTTAGCATGGCCAATTCACCTAACCTGCACGTCTTTGGAGTGTGGGAGGAAACCGGAGCACCCGGAGGAAACCCACGCAGACACGACGAGAGTGTGCAAACTCCACACAGACAGTCGCCCGAGGTACGAGTCGAACCCAGGTGCTGTGGGGCAGCAGTGCTAACCACTGAGCCATCGTGACATCCAACGTGGCAGAGTGGGCGGATGAGGTTTAGTGAAGTGTGAGATCACGCATTTTGATCAGAAGGACTCTGAAAGGTGTATGGCATGTGTGCCTTTGCTGGTCAGCAAACTGAGTACAAGAGGACACCTCGCTGCTTTCTAAGGCTTCAGTTCGGCCACACTTTAAGAATTGCATTCAATTCTGGTCACCACACGACAGGAAGGCTGCAGTGACCCTGTGACAGAGGGTGCTTTGGGGGAGGGCACGGAAGGGGTTTACCAGGACGCTGTCTGGACTAGAGGGTCTGAGCTATAAGGAGAGGCTGGAAAAACTCAGGCTGTTTTCTCTGAAGCGGCGGAGGCTGAGGGGAGACTTGATAGAAGTTTAGAAGATGACCAGATGCATTGATCGAGTTGACGGTTCAAATCTTTTATCTGGAGTTGAAATGTCTAATCTTTGGGCGAATGCGTCTAAGGTAAGGGGAGGAAGAATTCAAAGGAGATGTGAGGGGCTCGTTTTGTTTTTACACAGAGAGTGGGAGGAGTGTGGAACGCGCTGCCAGGGATGGGAGTGGAGACGAGTCGGGGTGTTTAAGGGACTTTTGGATAAGCACATAAATATGCAAAAGATGAAGGGATGTGGGCCAAGGGTGGATAGAAGGTTAAGCAGAGTTTAAACTGCTGTCATGTTTGGCACATCGTGGGCTGAAGGGCCTGTTCCTGTACTATGTGAATCATCGGTGCAAATATTGTGACATTGCAACCAGAGAACCCAACAATGTGGCGATCACTGCTGACAGGAACCGTGCCCAACATTGTCCACAACACAAAGGCTCTGGGACTCGCTCATCTGTACACATCAGTGATTTCCTGCTGATCTCCCTCAAAGAAATGACTCGGTGACTCCAGCGTGACATTGTCCCAGTCTGAAAACCCATCCGCGTTGATGTAAATCCTGAGGTTGGCAGTTACACTGTGAGACACTCAGCACACATCTGTCAGGACACCTCCAGCACCTCAGCACTGCTCAGAATCACAGAACGGATATGGCACAGGAGGGGGCCAGTCGGCCCACTGCGTTCATACTGTCTAAAGTCAACCTTTTCTCCATACCCCAGCTCAGCATGTCTATCCCCAATCCCCCTCCGATGTCTCTCTCCAATGCCTCGATTGAAGCTGCCTCCCCCACGTTTCCAGGCAGTGCATTCCACAGTCTAACCACTCGCTGGGTGAGCGAGTTCTCTCTCACATCCCCCTTACCTCGTTTGTACCTCACATTAACTGCATGCCCCTCTTCGTTCTTGTTCCTTTTACAACCAGGAGCAGCCGCTCCCTCTCTATCTCCAGCCCGCCCATGATTTTGGAGACCTGGACCAGATCTCCCTCTCAGCTGTCTTCTCTCAGTCCCGACTTCTTCAATCTCCCCTCATAACTGAGGTTTCTCATCCCTGGAACTCTTCTTGTCAACCTCGTCTGCACTCTCCCTCCAATGTGTTCACATCTTTCCAAGAACATGGCGCCCACAACAGGACACAATACCTCAGCCGGGGTCTAACAAGTGCCTTGTACAAGATCAATATCACCTTGAACTCGAGGCCCCTATTGATAAAGCTGCGGACACTGTCTGTTTTATTAACTGCGCTCTACCACTTTCAGTGATCTGCCCATCCAGGTCGTTCTGCTCCAGGAGCAACTTTTGAATTGTACTCCTGTGTTTTATACTGTCCTTCAGAGTCCTTCTGATCAAAATGCGTGACCTCACACTTCGCTAAACCTCATCCGCCCACTCTGTCACGGTGGCTCAGTGGTTAGCACTGCTGCCTCACAGCGCCAGCGACCCAGGTCCTATTCCAAACTCGGGCGACTCTGTGTGGAGTTTGCACATTCTCCCCATGTCTGCGTGGGATTCCTCCGGGTGCCCCGGTTTCCTCCCATAGCCCAAAGATGTGCAGGTCAGGGTGAACTGACCATGGGGAAATTTGTGTTCAGGGATGTGGAGGTTCGGTGCATTAGCCAGGGGTACGTGGAGAAGTATAGGGTTGGGGAACGGGTCTGGGTGGGTTACTGTACGGGGAGGGTCGGTGTTGGGCCTGTTTCCACACTGCAACCTGACAGTGATCTGCACTCAGTATCACACAGCCCCAGCCTTCGCAATCCCTCGGCACTGATGGAGAAAAGCAAACCTGTGACTCTGGCCATAAAGACAAAGCGGATCCAGCGAGGACCCCTCTCCTCCACGCTCAGCAGGGTGTACGGCTCACACTCCAGGCCGGTTTCCTCCAGGACCTCTCTCTTCACCGCCTGCACGATGGTTTCGTTCTGCTCCATCCTCCCTGCCGGCAAATACCACTTGCCATAGCAATCCGGCTTGGCCTCCTGCATCATCACCACCTCCTTCTGAAACAAGAAAGGTCAGTCACACCGTCTGCAAAGCTGCAGGGGGAACACATTCACGCCACAGTGGGGGGGGGGTCGTTGTTTGACAGGACCCCCCCCCCAATCTCCCACTTACCCACATCAGCACACAGTGAGGTGCTGGTCCAGGGTACCACTTGGCTTGGCTTGGCAGGGATGCACAGCCATCTGTGTGAACGATTCCTGTCCGACATGAAGCTCGACGTCGGTCAGAGATCATCCACACTGCTGGCTCTGTCCCTCCAGCCAAGGGGGACAGTTTCTCCCCCTCTGCCCCATCCAAACCCCCTCACTATTTTCAACAGCTCGACCCAATCAGCTCTCAGCCTTCTTTACTCCAGGGACAACAGTCCAATCTACCCAGGGGAACGGAATTTCCCTCCCAGCCAGGCACATCCTTCTGGAAGCTTTCTGTGCAAATAGCAGACTGACCAGGTGAGTACAAATCATAGAATCCCAACAATGTGGAAACAGGCCATTTGGCCCAACAAGTCCACACTGACCCTCCAAAATGTAACCCACACAGACCCATTCCCTCTGACTCTGCATTTCCCCTGATTAATGCAACTAACATGCGCATCCCTGAGCAATACGAGGGCAATTTCCCATGACCAATCCACCCTAACCTGCACATCCCTGAGCAATGAGGGTAATTTCCCATGGCCAATCCACCCTAACCTGCACATTCCTGAACACGATGGGTAATTTAGCACGGCCAATCCACCCTAACCTGCACATTCCTGAACACGATGGGTAATTTAGCATGGCCAATCCACCCTAACCTGCACATCCCTGAACACTATGGGTAATTCAGCATGGCCAATCCACCCTAACATGCACATCTCTGAGCACTATGGGAAAATTCAGCATGGCCAATCCACCCTAACCTGCACATCCCTGAACACTATGGGTAATTCAGCATGGCCAATCCACCCTAACATGCACATCTCTGAGCACTATGGGAAAATTTAGCATGGCCAATCCACCCTAACCTACACATCCCTGAACACTACGAGTGCATTTTAGCATTGCAAACCAACCCTAACCTGCACATCCCTGAGCACTATGGGTAATTTAGCACGGCCAATCCACCCTAACCTACACATCCCTGAACACTACGAGTGCATTTTAGCATTGCAAACCAACCCTAACCTGCACATCTCTGAGCACTATGGGTAATTTAGCACGGCCAATCCACCCTAACCTGCACATGCCTGAACACTATGGGCAATTTAGCACGGCCAATCTACCCTAACCTGCACATCCCTGAACATTATGGGTAATTTAGCATGGCCAATCCACCATATCCTGCACATCCCTGACAATATGGGGTAATTTAGCATGGCCAATCCACCCTAACCTCCACATCCCTGAACACTATGGGTAATTTAGCATTGCCAATCCATCCTAACCTGCACATCCCTGAGCACTATGGGGCAATTTAGCATGGCCAATCCACCCTAACCTGCACATCCTGAGCACTATGGGTCAATTTAGCACAGCCAATCCACCCTAACCTGGACATCCCTGAGCCTTATGGGGCAATTTAGCATGGCCAATCCACCCTAACCTGCACATCCCTGAGCACTATGGGGCATTTTAGCACGGGCAATCCATCCTAAACTGCACATCCCTGAACACTGTGGGTAATTTCCCATGGCCAATCCACCCTAACCTGCACATTCCTGGATACTATGGGGCAATTTAGCACGGCCAATCCACCCTTACCTATAGATCCCTGGACACTATCGGCAATATAGCATGGCCAATCCACCCTAACCTGCACATCCATGAGCACTATGGGGTAATTTAGCATGGCCAATCCACCCTAACCTGCACATCCATGAGCACTATGGGGTAATTTAGCATTGCCAATCCACCCTAACCTGCACATCCCTGAACACTATGGGGCAATTTAGCACGGCCAATCCACCCTAACCTGCACATCCCTGAGCACTATGGGCAATTTCCATGGCTAATCCACCCTCACCTTCCCATCCCTAAACACGATGGGTAATTTAGCATGGCCAGTCCACCCGAACCTCCACATCCCTGAATACTATGGGACATTTAGCATGGCCAACCCACCCTTACCTGCACATCCCTGAACACTATGGGGCAATTTAGCACGGCCAATCCACCCTAACCTGCACATCCCTGAACACTATGGGGTAATTTAGCATGGCCAACCCACCCTTACCTGCACATCCCTGAACACTATGGGGTAATTAGCACGGCTAATTCACCCTAACCTGCACATCCCTGAACACTACGACTGCATTTTAGCATTGCAAACCAACCCTAACCTGCACATCCCTGAGCACTATGGGTAATTTAGCACGGCCAATCCACCCTAACCTGCACATCCCTGAGCACTATGGGTAATTTAGCACGGCCAATCCACCCTAACCTGCACATCCCTGAACACTACGAGTGCATTTTAGCATTGCAAACCAACCCTAACCTGCACATCCCTGAGCACTATGGGTAATTTAGCATGGCCAATCCACCCTAACCTGCACATCCCTGAGCACTATGGGAAATTTAGCATGGCTAATCCACCCTAACCTGCACATCCCTGAACACCACAAGGGCATTTTAGCATGGTCAACCCACCCTAACCTGCACATCCCTGAGCACTATGGGAAATTTAGCATGGCCAATCCACCCTAACCTGCACATCCCTGAGCACTATGGGTAATTTTGCATGGCCAATCCACCCAAGCCTGCACATCCCGGAACACTACGAGGGCAATTTAGCACGGCCAATCCACACTAACCTGAACATCCCTGAACACCGTGCGTAATTTCCCATGGCCAATCCACCCTAACCTGCACATCCCTAAGCACTATGGTTAATTTAGCATGGCCAATCCACCCAAACCTGCATTGCCCTGAGCACTATGGGTAATTTAGCACGGCCAATCCACCCTAACCTGCACATCCCTGAGCACTATGGGTAATTTAGCACGGCCAATCCACCCTAACCTGCACATCCCTGAACACCGTGCGTAATTTCCCATGGCCAATCCACCCTAACCTGCACATCCCTAAGCACTATGGTTAATTTAGCATGGCCAATCCACCCAAACCTGCATTGCCCTGACAACTATGGGTAATTCAGAACGGCCAATCCACCCTAACCAGCACATCCCTGAACACTATGGGGCAACATGGCATGGCCAATCCACCCTAACCAGCACATCCCTGAGCACTATGGGTAATTTAGCACAGCCAATCCACACTAACCTTCACATCCCTGAACACTACGGGCAATTTCCATGGCTAATCCACCCTAACCTTCCCATCCCTGAACACTATGAGTAATTTAGCATGGCCAACCCACCCGAACCTGCACATCCCTGAGCACTATGGGACAATTTAGCATGTCCAATCCGCCCTAACCTGCACATTCCTGAACACTGTGCAGCAATTTAGCATGGCTAATCCACCCTAACCTGCACATCCCTGAGCACTGTGGGGTAATTTAGCATGGCCAATCCACCCTAACCTGCACATCCCTGAGCACTATGGGCAATTTAGCATGGCCAATCCACCCTAACCTGCACATCCCTGAGCACTATGGGCAATTTAGCACGGCCAATCCACCCTAACCTGCACATCCCTGAACACTATGGGCAATTTAGCACGGCCAATCTACCCTAACCTGCACATCCCTGAACATTATGGGTAATTTAGCATGGCCAATCCACCCTATCCTGCACATCCCTGACAATATGGGGCAATTTAGCGCGGCCAATCCACCCTGACCTGCACATCCCTGAACACTATGGGTAACTTAGCATGGCCAATCCATCCTAACCTGCACATCCCTGAGCACTATGGGGCAATTTAGCATGGCCAATCCACCCTAACCTGCACATCCTGAGCACTATGGGTCAATTTAGCACAGCCAATCCACCCTAACCTGGACATCCCTGAGCCTTATGGGGCAATTTAGCATGGCCAATCCACCCTAACCTGCACATCCCTGAGCACTATGGGGCATTTTAGCACAGGCAATCCACCCTAAACTGCACATCCCTGAACACTGTGGGTAATTTCCCATGGCCAATCCACCCTAACCTGCACATCCATGAGCACTATGGGTAATTTAGCATGGCCAATCCACCCTAACCTGCACATCCCTGAACACTATGGGTAATTTAGCACGGCCAATCCACCCTAACCTGCACATCCCTGAAAACTATGGGGACAGTTTGGCATGGCCAATCCACCCTAACCTGCACATCCCTGAGCACTATGGGTAATTTAGCCTGGCTAATCCTCCCTAACCTGCACATCCCTGAACACTATGGGGGCAGTTTAGCATGGCCAATCCACCCTAACCTGCACATTCCTGGATACTATGGGGCAGTTTAGCATGGCCAATCCACCCTTACCTGCACATCCCTGAACACTATGGGGTAATTAGCACGGCTAATCCACCCTAACCAGCACGTCCCTGAACACTATGGGGCAACTTAGCATGGCCAAACCACCCTAATCTGCACATCCCTGAACACTATGAGCAATATAGCATGGCCAATCCAACCTAACCAGCACATCCCTGAGCACTATGGGTAATTTAGCACGGCTAATCCACCCTAACCTTCCCATCCCTGAACACTATGGGTAATTTAGCATGGCCAACCCACCCAACCTGCACATTCCTGAACACATGGGGCAATTTAGCATGGCCAATCCGCCCTAACCTGCACATTCCTGAACACTGTGGGGCAATTTAGCATGGCTAATCCACCCTAACCTGCACATCCCTGAGCCCTATGGGGCAATTTAGCACAGCCTATCCACCCTAACCTGCACATCCCTAAGCCCTATGGCGCAATTTAGCATGGCCAATCCACGCTAACCTGCACATCCCTGAGCCCTATGGCGCAATTTAGCACGGCCAATCCACCCTAACCTGCACATCCCTGAGCACTATGGGAAATTTAGCATGGCTAATCCACCCTAACCTGCACATCCCTGAGCCCTATGGCGCAATTTAGCACGGCCAATCCACCCTAACCTGCACATCCCTGAGCACTATGGGTAATTTAGCACGGCCAATCCACCCTAACCTGCACATCCCTGAACACTACGGGCAATTTCCATGGCGAATCCACCCGAACCTTCCCATCCCTGAACACTATGGGTAATTTAGCATGGCCAACCCACCCTAACCTGCACATCCCTGAGCACTATGGGGTAATTTAGCACAGCTAATCCACCCTAACCTGCACATCCCTGAGCACTATGGGCAATTTAGCACGGCCAATCCACCCTAACCTGCACATCCCTGAGCACTATGGGCAATTTAGCACGGCCAAGCCACCCTAACCTGCACATCCCTGAGCACTATGGGGTAATTTAGCACAGCTAATCCACCCTAACCTGCACATCCCTGAACACTATGGGCAATTTAGCACAGCCAATCTACCCTAACCTGCACATCCCTGAACATTATGGGTAATTTAGCATGGCCAATCCACCCTATCCTGCACATCCCTGACAATATGGGGCAATTTAGCACGGCCAATCCACCCTAACCTGCACATCCCTGAACACTATGGGTAATTTAGCATGGCCAATCCATCCTAACCTGCACATCCCTGAGCACTATGGGGCAATTTAGCATGGCCAATCCACCCTAACCTGCACATCCTGAGCACTATGAGTCAATTTAGCACAGCCAATCCACCCTAACCTGGACATCCCTGAGCCTTATGGGGCAATTTAGCATGGCCAATCCACCCTAACCTGCACATCCCTGAGCACTATATGTAATTTAGCACGGCCAATCCACCCTAACCTGCACATCCCTGAACACTGTGGGTAATTTCCCATAGCAAATCCACCCTAACTGGCACATCCCTGAGCACTATGGGTAATTTAGCCTGGCTAATCCTCCCTAACCTGCACATCCATGAACACTATGGGGGCAGTTTAGCATGGCCAATCCACCCTAACCTGCACATTCCTGGATACTATGGGGCAATTTAGCACGGCCAATCCACCCTGACCTTCACATCCCTGAACACTATGGGCAATTTCCAAGGCTAATCCACCCTCACCTTCCCATCCCTGAACACTATGGGTAATTTAGCATGGCCAATCCACCCGAACCTCCACATCCCTGAACACTATGGGTAATTTAGCATTGCCAATCCACCCGAACCTCCACATCCCTGAATACTATGGGACATTTAGCATGGCCAACCCACCCTTACCTGCACATCCCTGAACACTATGGGGTAATTAGCACGGCTAATCCACCCTAACCAGCACGTCCCTGAACACTATGGGGCAACTTAGCATGGCCAAACCACCCTAATCTGCACATCCCTGAACACTATGAGCAATATAGCATGGCCAATCCAACCTAACCAGCACATCCCTGAGCACGATGGGTAATTTAGCACGGCCAATCCACCCTGACCTTCACATCCCTGAACACTATGGGCAATTTCCATGGCTAATCCACCCTAACCTTCCCATTCCTGAACACATGGGGCAATTTAGCATGGCCAATCCGCCCTAACCTGCACATTCCTGAACACTGTGGGGCAATTTAGCATGGCTAATCCACCCTAACCTGCACATCCCTGAGCCCTATGGGGCAATTTAGCACAGCCTATCCACCCTAACCTGCACATCCCTAAGCCCTATGGCGCAATTTAGCATGGCCAATCCACGCTAACCTGCACATCCCTGAGCCCTATGGCGCAATTTAGCACGGCCAATCCACCCTAACCTGCACATCCCTGAGCACTATGGGAAATTTAGCATGGCTAATCCACCCTAACCTGCACATCCCTGAGCCCTATGGCGCAATTTAGCACGGCCAATCCACCCTAACCTGCACATCCCTGAGCACTATGGGCAATTTCCATGGCGAATCCACCCTAACCTTCCCATCCCTGAACACTATGGGTAATTTAGCATGGCCAACCCACCCTAATCTGCACATCCCTGAGCACTATGGGGTAATTTAGCATGGCCAATCCACCCTAACCTGCACATCCCTGAGCACTATGGGACAATTTAGCACGGCCAATCCACCCTAACCTGCACATCCCTGAACACTATGGGTAATTTAGCATGGCCAATCCACCCTATCCTGCACATCCCTGACAATATGGGGCAATTTAGCACGGCCAATCCACCCTAACCTGCACATCCCTGAACACTATGGGTAATTTAGCATGGCCAATCCATCCTAACCTGGACATCCCTGAGCACTATGGGGCAATTTAGCATGGCCAATCCACCCTAACCTGCACATCCTGAGCACTATGGGTCAATTTAGCACAGCCAATCCACCCTAACCTGGACATCCCTGAGCCTTATGGGGCAGTTTAGCACGGCCAATCCACCCTAACCTGCACATCCCTGAATACTGTGGGTAATTTCCCATGGCCAATCCACCCTAACCTGCACATCCATGAGCACTATGGGTAATTTAGCATGGCCAATCCACCCTAACCTGCACATCCCTGAACACTATGGGTAATTTAGCATGGCCAATCCACCCTAACCTGCACATCCCTGAAAACTATGGGGACAGTTTGGCATGGCCAATCCACCCTAACCTGCACATCCCTGAGCACTATGGGGCAATTTAGCACGGCCAATCCACCCTAACCTGCACATCCCTGAACAGTATGGGGTAATATAGCATGGCCAATCCACCCTATCCTGCACATCTCTGAGACCTATGGCGCAATTTAGCATGGCCAATCCACCCTAACCTGCACATCCCTGAGCACTATATGTAATTTAGCACGGCCAATCCACCCTAACCTGCACATCCCTGAACACTGTGGGTAATTTCCCATAGCAAATCCACCCTAACCTGCACATCCCTGAGCACTATGGGTAATTTAGCCTGGCTAATCCTCCCGAACCTGCACATCCCTGAACACTATGGGGGCAGTTTAGCATGGCCAATCCACCCTAACCTGCACATCCCTGAGCACTATGGGTAATTTAGCACGGCCAATCCACCTAATCTGCACATTCCTGGACACTATAGGCAATATAGCATGGCCAAACCACCCTAACCTGCACATCCATGAGCACTATGGGTAATTTAGCATGGCCAATCCACCCTAACCTGCACATCCATGAGCACTATGGGGTAATTTAGCATGGCCAATCCACCCTAACCTGCACATCCATGAGCACTATGGGTAATTTAGCATGGCCAATCCACCCTAACCTGCACATCCCTGAGCACTATGGGTAATTTAGCACGGCCAATCCACCTAATCTGCACATTCCTGGACACTATAGGCAATATAGCATGGCCAAACCACCCTAACCTGCACATCCATGAGCACTATGGGTAATTTAGCATGGCCAATCCACCCTAACCTGCACATCCATGAGCACTATGGGGTAATTTAGCATGGCCAATCCACCCTAACCTGCACATCCCTGAGCACTATGGGTAATTTAGCATGGCCAATCCACCCTAACCTGCACATCCCTGAGCACTATGGGTAATTTCCATTGCTAATCCACCCTCACCTTCCCATCCCTGAACACTATGGGTAATTTAGCATGGCCAATCCACCCGAACCTCCACATCCCTGAATACTATGGGACATTTAGCATGGCCAACCCACCCTAACCTGCACATCCCTGAACACTATGGGGCAATTTAGCACGGCCAATCCACCCTGACCTTCACATTCCTGAACACTATGGGCAATTTCCATGGCTAATCCACCCTCACCTTCCCATCCCTGAACACTATGGGTAATTTAGCATGGCCAGTCCACCCGAACCACCACATCCCTGAATACTATGGGACATTTAGCATGGCCAACCCATCCTTACCTGCACATCCCTGAACACTATGGGGTAATTAGCACGGCTAATCCACCCTAACCAGCACGTCCCTGAACACTATGGGGCAACTTAGCATGGCCAATCCACCCTAACCTGCACATCCCTGAACACTATGGGTAATTTAGCATGGCCAATCCACCCTAACCTGCACATCCCTGAACACTCTGGGTAATTCAGCATGGCCAATCCACCCTAACATGCACATCTCTGAGCACTATGGGACAATTTAGCATGGCCAATCCACCCTAACCTGCACATCCCTGAACACTACGAGTGCATTTTAGCATTGCAAACCAACCCTAACCTGCACATCCCTGAGCACTATGGGTAATTTAGCATGGTCAATTCACCCCAACCTGCACATCCCTGAACACTATGAGGGCATTTTAGCATGGCCAACACACACTAACCTGCACATCCCTGAGTACTGTGGGAAATTTAGCATGGCTAATCCACCCTAACCTGCACATCCCTGAACACCACAAGAGCATTTTAGCATGGTCAACCCACCCTAACCTGCACATCCCTGAGCACTATGGGTAATTTAGCATGGCCAATCCACCCTAACCTGCACATCCCTGAACACCGTGCGTAATTTCCCATGGCCAATCCACCCTAACCTGCACATCCCTAAGCACTATGGTTAATTTAGCATGGCCAATCCACCCAAACCTGCATTGCCCTGAGCACTATGGGTAATTTAGCATGGCCAATCCACTCTAACCTGCACATCCCTGAACACTGTGAGTAATTTAGCACGGCCAATCCATCCTAATCTGCACATCCCTGAACACTATGGGTAATTCAGAACGGCCAATCCACCCTTACAGCACATCCCTGAACACTATGGGGCAATATGGCATGGCCAATCCACCCTAACCAGCACATCCCTGAGCACTATGGGTAATTTAGCACAGCCAATCCACCCTAACCTTCACATCCCTGAACACTACGGGCAATTTCCATGGCTAATCCACCCTAACCTTCCCATCCCTGAACACTATGGGTAATTTAGCACGGCCAACCCACCCGAACCTGCACATCCCTGAATACTATGGGACAATTTAGCATGTCCAATCCGCCCTAACCTGCACATTCCTGAACACTGTGCAGCAATTTAGCATGGCTAATCCACCCTAACCTGCACATCCCTGAGCACTATGGGGTAATTTAGCATGGCCAATCCACCCTAACCTGCACATCCCTGAGCACTATGGGCAATTTAGCACGGCCAATCCACCCTAACCTGCACATCCCTGAACACTATGGGCAATTTAGCACGGCCAATCCACCCTAACCTGCACATCCCTGAACACTATGGGACAATTTAGCATGTCCAATCCGCCCTAACCTGCACATTCCTGAACACTGTGCAGCAATTTAGCATGGCTAATCCACCCTAACCTGCACATCCCTGAGCACTATGGGGTAATTTAGCATGGCCAATCCACCCTATCCTGCACATCCCTGACAATATGGGGCAATTTAGCATGGCCAATCCACCCTAACCTGCACATCCCTGAACACTATGGGTAATTTAGCATGGCCAATCCATCCTAACCTGCACATCCCTGAGCACTTGGGGCAATTTAGCATGGCCAATCCACCCTAACCTGCACATCCTGAGCACGATGGGTCAATTTAGCACGGCCAATCCACCCTAACCTGGAAATCCCTGAGCCTTATGTGGCAATTTGCATGGCCAATCCACCTAACCTGCACATCCCTGAGCACGATGGGGCATTTTAGCACGGGCAATCCACCCTAACCTGCACATCCCTGAAAACTATGGGGAGAGTTTGGCATGGCCAATCCACCCTAACCTGCACATCCCTGAACACTATGGGGTAATTTAGCATGGCCAATCCACCCTAACCTGCACATCCCTGAACACTATGGGTAATTCAGCATGGCCAATCCACCCTAACATGCACATCTCTGAGCACTATGGGACAATTTAGCAAGGCCAATCCACCCTAACCTGCACATCCCTGAACACTACGAGTCCATTTTAGCATTGCAAACCAACCCTAACCTGCACATCCCTGAGCACTATGGGTAATTTAGCATGGCCAATTCACCCCAACCTGCACATCCCTGAACACTATGAGGGCATTTTAGCATGGCCAACACACCCCAACCTGCACATCCCTGAGCACTATGGGAAATTTAGCATGGCTAATCCACCCTAACCTGCACATGCCTGAACACCACAAGGGCATTTTAGCATGGTCAACCCACCCTAACCTGCACATCCCTGAGCACTATGGGTAATTTAGCATGGCTAATCCACCCTAACCAGCACGTCCCTGAACACTATGGGGCAACTTAGCATGGCCAATCCACCCTAACCTGCACATCCATGAGCACTATGGGGTAATTTAGCATTGCCAAACCACCCTAACCTGCACATCCCTGAACAGTATGGGGCAATTTAGCATGGCCAATTTACCCTAACCTGCACATCCCTGAACACTATGGGTAATTTAGCATGGCCAACCCACCCTAACCTGCACATCCCTGAACACTATGAGTAATTTAGCATGGCCAATCCACCCTAACCTGCACATCCCTGAGCACGATATGTAATTTAGCACGGCCAATCCACCCTAACCTGCACATCCCTGAACACTATGGGTAATTTAGCATGGCCAATCCACCCTAACCTGCACATCCCTGAGCACTATATGTAATTTAGCCTGGCTAATCCTCCCTAACCTGCACATCCCTGAACAATATGGGGGCAGTTTAGCATGGCCAATCCACCCTAACCTACACATCCCTGAGCACTATGGGTAATTTAGCACGGCCAATCCACCCTTACCTATAGATCCCTGAACACTATAGGCAATATAGCATGGCCAATCCACCCTTACCTGCACATCCATGAGCACTATGGGGTAATTTAGCATGGCCAATCCACCCTAACCTGCACATCCCTGAGCACTATGGGTAATTTAGCATGGCCAATCCACCCTAACCTGCACATCCCTGAACACTATGGGGCAATTTAGCACGGCCAATCCACCCTAACCTGCACATCCCTGAACACTATGGGGCAATTTAGCACGGCCAATCCACCCTAACCTGCACATCCCTGAGCACTATGGGTAATTTCCATGGCTAATCCACCCTCACCTTCCCATCCCTGAACACTATGGGTAATTTAGCATGGCCAATCCACCCGAACCTCCACATCCCTGAATACTATGGGACATTTAGCATGGCCAACCCACCCTAACCTGCACATCCCTGAACACTATGGGGCAATTTAGCACGGCCAATCCGCCCTGACCTTCACATCCCTGAACACTATGGGCAATTTCCATGGCTAATCCACCCTCACCTTCCCATCCCTGAACACTATGGGTAATTTAGCATGGCCAATCCACCCTAACCTGCACATCCCTGAACACTCTGGGTAATTCAGCATGGCCAATCCACCCTAACATGCACATCTCTGAGCACTATGGGACAATTTAGCATGGCCAATCCACCCTAACCTGCACATCCCTGAACACTACGAGTGCATTTTAGCATTGCAAACCAACCCTAACCTGCACATCCCTGAGCACTATGCGTAATTTAGCATGGCCAATTCACCCCAACCTGCACATCCCTGAACACTATGAGGGCATTTGAGCATGGCTAATCCACCCTAACCTGCACATCCCTGAACACCACAAGGGCATTTTAGCATGGTCAACCCACCCTAACCTACACATCCCTGAGCACTATGGGTAATTTAGCATGGCCAATCCACCCGAGCCTGCACATCCCGGAACACTACGAGGGCAATTTAGCACGGCCAATCCACCCTAACCTGCACATCCCTGAACAACGTGGGTAATTTCCCATGGCCAATCCACCCTAACCTGCACATCCTGAGCACTATGGGTCAATTTAGCACAGCCAATCCACCCTAACCTGGACATCCCTGAGCCTTATGGGGCAATTTAGCATTGCCAATCCGCCTAACCTGCACATCCCTGAGCACTATGGGGCATTTTAGCACGGGCAATCCACCCTAAACTGCACATCCTAGAACACTGTGGGTAATTTCCCATGGCCAATCCACCCTAACCTGCACATCCCTGAAAACTATGGGGACAGTTTGGCATGGCCAATCCACCCTCACCTGCACATCCCTGAGCACTGTGGGCAATTTAGCATGGCCAATCCACCCTAACCTGCACATCCCTGAACAGTATAGGGTAATATAGCATGGCCAATCCACCCTATCCTGCACATCTCTGAGCCCTATGGCGCAATTTAGCATGGCCAATCCACCCTAACCTGCACATCCCTGAACACTATGGGTAATTTCCCATAGCAAATCCACCCTAACCTGCACATCCCTGAGAACTATGGGTAATTTAGCCTGGCTAATCCTCCCTAACCTGCACATCCCTGAACACTATGGGTAATTTAGCATGGCCAATCCACCCTAACCTGCACATCCCTGAACACTATGGGTAATTTAGCATGGCCAATCCACCCTAACCTGCACATCCCTGAGCACTATATGTAATTTAGCATGGCCAATCCACCCTAACCTGCACATCCCTGAGCACTATATGTAATTTAGCCTGGCTAATCCTCCCTAACCTGCACATCCCTGAACACTATGGGGGCAGTTTAGCATGGCCAATCCACCCTAACCTACACATCCCTGAGCACTATGGGTAAGTTAGCACGGCCAATCCACCCTTACCTATAGATCCCTGGACACTATAGGCAATATAGCATGGCCAATCCACCCTAACCTGCACATCCATGAGCACTATGGGGTAATTTAGCATGGCCAATCCACCCTAACCTGCACATCCCTGAACACTATGGGGCAATTTAGCACGGCCAATCCACCCTAACCTGCACATCCATGAGCACTATGGGGTAATTTAGCATGGCCAATCCACCCTACCCTGCACATCCCTGAGCACTATGGGTAATTTAGCATGGCCAATCCACCCTAACCTGCACATCCCTGAACACTATGGGGCAATTTAGCACGGCCAATCCACCCTAACCTGCACATCCCTGAACACTATGGGACAATTTAGCACGGCCAATCCACCCTAACCTGCACATCCCTGAGCACTATGGGTAATTTCCATGGCTAATCCACCCTCACCTTCCCATCCCTGAACACTATGGGTAATTTAGCATGGCCAATCCACCCGAACCTCCACATCCCTGAATACTATGGGACATTTAGCATGGCCAACCCACCCTAACCTGCATATCCCTGAACACTATGGGGCAATTTAGCACGGCCAATCCACCCTGACCTTCACATCCCTGAACACTATGGGCAATTTCCATAGCTAATCCACCCTCACCTTCCCATCCCTGAACACTATGGGTAATTTAGCATGGCCAATCCACCCGAACCTCCACATCCCTGAATACTATGGGACATTTAGCATGGCCAACCCACCCTTACCTGCACATCCCTGAACACTATGGGGTATTTAGCACGGCTAATCCACCCTAACCAGCACGTCCCTGAACACTATGGGGCAACGTAGCATGGCCAATCCACCCTAACCTGCACATCCCTGAACACTATGGGTAATTTAGCATGGCCAATCCACCCTAACCTGCACATCCCTGAACACTATGGGACAATTTAGCATGGCCAATCCACCCTAACCTGCACATCCCTGAACACTACGAGTGCATTTTAGCATTGCAAACCAACCCTAACCTGCACATCCCTGAGCACTATGGGTAATTTAGCATGGTCAATTCACTCCAACCTGCACATCCCTGAACACCACAAGGGCATTTTAGCATGGTCAACCCACCCGAACCTGCACATCCCTGAGCACTATGGGTAATTTTGCATGGCCAATCCACCCTAGCCTGCACATCCCGGAACACTACGAGGGCAATTTAGCACGGCCAATCCACCCTAACCTGCACATCCCTGAACACCGTGGGTAATTTCCCATGGCCAATCCACCCTAACCTGCACATCCCTAAGCACTATGGTTAATTTAGCATGGCCAATCCACCCAAACCTGCATTGCCCTGAGCACTATGGGGCAATTTAGCATGGCCAATCCACCCTAACCTGCACATCCCTGAACAGTATGGGGTAATATAGCATGGCCAATCCACCCTATCCTGCACATCTCTGAGCCCTATGGCGCAATTTAGCATGGCCAATCCACCCGAACCTGCACATCCCTGAGCACTATATGTAATTTAGCACGGCTAATCCACCCTAACCTGCACATCCCTGAACACTGTGGGTAATTTCCCATAGCAAATCCACCCTAACCTGCACATCCCTGAGCACTATGGGTAATTTAGCCTGGCTAATCCTCCCTAACCTGCACATCCCTGAACACTATGGGACATTTAGCATGGCCAACCCACCCTAACCTGCACATCCCTGAACACTATGGAGCAATTTAGCATGGCCAATCCACCCTTACCTATAGATCCCTGGACACTATAGGCAATATAGCATGGCCAATCCACCCTAACCTGCACATCCATGAGCACTATGGGGTAATTTAGCATGGCCAATCCACCCTAACCTGCACATCCATGAGCACTATGGGGTAATTTAGCATTGCCAATCCACCCTCACCTTCCCATCCCTGAACACTATGGGTAATTTAGCATGGCCAATCCACACGAACCTCCACATCCCTGAATACTATGGGACATTTAGCATGGCCAACCCACCCTAACCTGCACATCCCTGAACACTATGGGGCAATTTAGCACGGCCAATCCACCCTGACCTTCACATCCCTGAACACTATGGGCAATTTCCATGGCTAATCCACCCTCACCTTCCCATCCCTGAACACTATGGGTAATTTAGCATGGCCAATCCACCCGAACCTCCACATCCCTGAATACTGTGGGACATTTAGCATGGCCAACCCACCCTTACCTGCACATCCCTGAACACTATGGGGTAATTAGCACGGCTAATCCACCCTAACCAGCACGTCCCTGACCACTATGGGGCAACTCAGCATGGCCAATCCACCCTAACCTGCACATCCCTGAACACTATGGGTAATTTAGCATGGCCAATCCACCCTAACCTGCACATCCCTGAACACTACGAGTGCATTTTAGCATTGCAAACCAACCCTAACCTGCACATCCCTGAGCACTATGGGTAATTTAGCATGTCCAATTCACTCCAACCTGCACATCCCTGAACACTATGAGGGCATTTTAGCATGGCCAATCCACCCTAACCTGCACATCCCTGAGCACTATGGGGTAATTTAGCACGGCCAACACACCCTAACCTGCACATCCCTGAGCACTATGGGAAATTTAGCATGGCTAATCCACCCTAACCTGCACATCCCTGAACACCACAAGGGCATTTTAGCATGGTCAACCCACCCTAACCTACACATCCCTGAGCACTATGGGTAATTTAGCATGGCCAATCCACCCGAGCCAGCACATCCCGGAACACTACGAGGGCAATTTAGCACGGCCAATCCACCCTAACCTGCACATCCCTGAACACCGTGAGTAACTTCCCATGGCCAATCCACCCTAACCTGCACATCCCTAAGCACTATGGTTAATTTAGCATGGCCAATCCACCCAAACCTGCATTGCCCTGAGCACTATGGGGCAATTTAGCATGGCCAATCCACCCTAACCTGCACATCCTGAGCACTATGGGTCAATTTAGCACAGCCAATCCACCCTAACCTGGACATCCCTGAGCCTTATGGGGCAATTTAGCATGGCCAATCCACCTAACCTGCACATCCCTGAGCACTATGGGGCATTTTAGCACGGGCAATCCACCCTAAACTGCACATCCATGAACACTGTGGGTAATTTCCCATGGCCAATCCACCCTAACCTGCACATCCATGAGCACTATGGGTAATTTAGCATGGCCAATCCACCCTAACCTGCACATCTCTGAACACTATGGGTAATTTAGCATGGCCAATCCACCCTTACCTATAGATCCCTGGACACTATAGGCAATATAGCATGGCCAATCCACCCTAACCTGCACATCCCTGAGCACTGTGGGCAATTTAGCATGGCCAATCCACCCTAACCTGCACATCCCTGAACAGTATGGGGTAATTTAGCACGGCCAATCCACCCTAACCTGCACATCCCTGAACAGTATGGGGTAATATAGCATGGCCAATCCACCCTATCCTGCACATCTCTGAGCCCTATGGCGCAATTTAGCATGGCCAATCCACCTGAACCGGCACATCCCTGAGCACTATATGTAATTTAGCACGGCCAATCCACCCTAACCTGCACATCCCTGAACACTATGGGTAATTTCCCATGACCAATCCACCCTAACCTGCACATCCCTGAGCACTATGGGGTAATTTCCCATGACCAATCCACCCGAACCTGCACATCCCTGAGCACTATATGTAATTTAGCACGGCCAATCCTCCCTAACCTGCACATCCCTGAACACTATGGGGCAATTTCCCATGACCAATCCACCCGAACCTGCACATCCCTGAGCACTATATGTAATTTAGCACGGCCAATCCACCCGAACCTGCACATCCCTGAGCACTATATGTAATTTAGCACGGCTCATCCTCCCTAACCTGCACATCCCTGAACACTATGGGGGCAGTTTAGCATGGCCAATCCACCCTAACCTGCACATCCCTGGACACTATAGGCAATATAGCATGGCCAATCCACCCTAACCTGCACATCCATGAGCACTATGGGGTAATTTAGCATGGCCAATCCACCCTGACCTTCACATCCCTGAGCACTATGGGGTAATTTAGCATTGCCAAACCACCCTAACCTGCACATCCCTGAGCACTATGGGTAATTTAGCACGGCCAATCTACCCTGACCTTCACATCCCTGAACACTATGGGCAATTTCCAAGGCTAATCCACCCTCACCTTCCCATCCCTGAACACTATGGGTAATTTAGCATGGCCAATCCACCCGAACCTCCACATCCCTGAATACTATGGGACATTTACCATGGCCAACCCACCCTTACCTGCACAGCCCTGAACACTATGGGGTAATTAGCACGGCTAATCCACCCTAACCAGCACGTCCCTGAACACTATGGGGCAACTTAGCATGGCCAATCCACCCTAATCTGCACATCCCTGAACACTATGAGCAATATAGCATGGCCAATCCAACCTAACCAGCACATCCCTGAACACTATGGGTAATTTAGCACGGCCAATCCACCCTGACCTTCACATCCCTGAACACCAAGGGCAATTTCCATGGCTAATCCACCCTAACCTTCCCATCCCTGAACACTGTGGGTAATTTAGCATGGCCAACCCACCCGAACCTGCACATCCCTGAATGCTATGGGACAATTTAGCATGGCCAACCCACCCAACCTGCACATTCCTGAACACATGGGGCAATTTAGCATGGCCAATCCGCCCTAACCTGCACATTCCTGAATACTGTGGGGTAATTTAGCATGGCTAATCCACCCTAACCTGCACATCCCTGAGCCCTATGGGGCAATTTAGCACAGCCTATCCACCCTAACCTGCACATCCCTGAGCCCTATGGCGCAATTTAGCATAGCCAATCCACCCTAACCTGCACATCCCTGAGCCCTATGGCGCAATTTAGCACGGCCAATCCACCCTAACCTGCACATCCCTGAGCACTATGGGTAATTTAGCACGGCCAATCCACCCTTACCTGCACATCCCTGAGCACTATGGGGCAATTTAGTACGGCCAATCCACCCTAACCTGCACATCCCTGAGCCCTATGGCGCAATTTAGCACGGCCAATCCACCCTAACCTTCACATCCCTGAGCACTATGGGTAATTTAGCACGGCCAATCCACCCTAACCTGCACATCCCTGAACACTATGGGTAATTTAGCACGGCCAATCCACCCTAACCTACACATCCCTGAGCACTATGGGTAATTTAGCACGGCCAATCCACCCTAACCTGCACATCCCTGAGCACTATGGGGCAATTTAGTACGGCCAATCCACCCTAATCTGCACATCCCTGAACACTATGGGGCAATTTAGCCCGGCTAATCCACCCTGACCTTCACATCCCTGAACACTATGGGCAATTTCCATGGCCAACCCACCCTAACCTGCTCATCCCTGAATACTATGGGACAATTTAGCATGGCCAACCCACCCAAACCTGCACACCCTGAATACTATGGGACAATTTAGCATGGCCAATCCACCCTAACCTGTATATCTTTGGACTGTTGGAGCACCCGGAGGAAACCCACACAGACACGGGGGAGAATGTGCAAACCCCACACAGACAGTCACCCGAGGCTGGAATTGAACCCTGGTCTCTGGCGCTGTGAGGCTGCAGTGCTCACCACCAACCCAAACAAGTGTGGGTTTTTTTCTCTTTGGAAGGATGACTCAGTTCTGAACAAGACACACTGAACTAAAAATGTTCCCTCTGTTTGTCTCTCCTCAGGACCTGCTCTGTCTCTGCAGTGTTTTTCTGTGTTTGTTTCAGGCTTCCAGCATCCACAGTGTTGTGGTTTCACACTGTATGTTTTGTACCCCCCGTGTCCCTCTTTGCAAGATGCTGTATGCCTCCGTTCTGTCAAGGTGCCCCTGATAACTGTATACCTCCTCTGCTCCAGGATTGCCCGTTTACAATTGGAAGAGTGAGGAAAACCTCCCCATTCACCGGTCGGCCCATTTCTCCAACCTCTTGATGTCTGTCTTCCTCTCAGTTCACAAAACTTTGTGTGTTGCTTACAAGGAGTGAAATTGTGCCCCGGACACACAGGTCCAGGAGGGGGATACCGTGGGCCCACACAGATCGAGACGGTGTTCCCGTCAGGCCTGATGCGAACGGGGCTGCGGGTCAGTGAGGAGGTCCCCTCTTACCTGCTCGTTCAGGATGACTGCAGCGACGATGTAGCAGACGGTCTTCCGCACAGTTACCGGCACCACGTCTTCTAGGGGAGAGTCGTAGCCCTGCACCTCGATGCCCTCTCCCTTCAGAAGCAGCTCCAGCTGAGCTTCCAGCGAGTCCATGTCTCCGGGAGGAGAAAGGGCATTCTTCAAGCAAGACGCCCTTGAGAAACAGTGGGTCACCACCCTGAAACTGTGTGCTGCGGACTTTAGGAAACTAGTTTGTCAGGGAACACAGAAAAGGCCTGTTAATAACACACGAGCCTGTCACATCTCATTGCCCAGTGAGTCTCCTCAAAGCCAGACAGAATCAGAGGGTAGCAGCTTACCTAATCTCAGTCAGGGCATCGGCCTAGCAGGCCAACACAATCCGACACAGCACCCCTGTTCCACCAGGATTCTTGCTGCTGATGGCTATCCCATAACAGTTCGCACCTTTAAGAGGGGAGAATGCAGATTAATTAGCAGTGGACGATCAGCAGCTTGACTGGCCCAAACCCAAGTGCCAGAGAGACGCTCCTGCATCACTGCTAACTGCTCACAGTCTCTCTCCCAGCGTCAATGCTGAAGCCAAGCCTGAGATGGCACAGCCCGACAAGCCGAACAATACCACCGCACCGAGGTCGAACTGAGGGCGAGGAACAGCCAGAATTGTACTGAACGGTGCAGCACGCACCGAGTGCTGAAGGGCGAGATCAGGCTCCTGTTCTCATCGTTGGCACCCCTTGTGTTGGACTCCCTTGGTTGGGGGAGGGGGAGATTGGTCTTTCAGACAAAGTGCAGCCACTGGCACAGGGATATTGCAAGCAACAACATCACGGGACCGGCAACATCTCCAGATGAACACGTCATGCTCTCGTCAACACACAGATTACCGTTCCACCATTCCGGGACAAAAGACCAGAGGGAGAATGCAATTTTCTCGGGCTTCTCAGGGGCAGGGTGACAGAAGGGGCATGGCCAGGGCCAGGGAATACGGTCGAGAAAAGGACTGTGTCAGTGACCGAGTGGGATCGACCACTGAAGAATCAGGGCTCGGTGCTCCAGTACATCAAGCCCATGCTCCTTGAACACCACACACCCTTGAACCGGACAATGAGATGAACGGACAATACCTGCAGGAACTTGGAAAACAAATAAGCAAGCTGCCAAGCTTCTTCATGTATTGTACAGCAAAAGGAGGCTATTTGACCCATCAACCCTGTACTGGCACTTTAGTGAATCGATCCACACAGCTTTGCAAACATTTTCCCTTCAGGTCACACAGCAGGGCAACAGACCCCTCTCGTCCACACGAACCATCCTCTCTAACCAAACTTGTCCTGTTTGTCTGTGTTTAGTCCCCATCCCTCCAAATCTTTCCTGTTCATGTACTTATCCAGATGTTGTAAATGTACCCGGATCACCACTTCCTCTGCAAGTTCATTCCACACACAAACCCACAAAAGTCGCCCCGCCTGTCTTTTTGAAATCTTTTTCTTTTCACCTGAACAAGAAACTGCCCCCTAGTCTTGACATCGTCTCCCCGAGGGAAAAGACACCTGCCATTCACCTTATCCATACCCCTCATGATTTTATAAACCTCTGTAAGGTCACCCATCAAACTCCCACAGCTACAGTGAAGAGTCCCAGCCGAACCATCAAACTCCAGACCTGGCCACATCCTGTATATCTCTTCTGGACCCTCTTGAACTTTAAAGTATCCTTCCTATTACAGGGAGACGAGGACTGAACACAGTATTCCAGAACCCGTTTCACCAACGTCGATTCCAATCTCAAAATGACATTCCAATCCCTGTACTCAAAGGTCTCAGCATTGAAAGTGAGCGTGCGAAACAGCGTCTTCACCACCCTGTCCAATTGGAACGCAAACGTCCGAGAATTATGTACCTGAACCCCAACATCGGTCTATTCTTCAGCCCTCTTTTTTTTAATTGCACAACTATTCTCCCAATTCTGTTTCGATTGTTACGACTGAAGCTATGTCCACTCCGCAGTTCGGCACCGTCAGTCCCACTGTTTCTGCTGTGCCAGGAGCTGCCTCATTTCGTCCTGAAGAGCCCTTGACGATTTTCACTGACCGAAATCGCCAGTCTCTCCACGAAACTCATCGGTCTTTCCTGATGCTTGTCCAGAACCCCCATATCTTTCCAAATGCATGGTGTTGAGAATTCAGCACACACTGTCTCTCAATTCCTTCTGTCGATTAACACTCAAGATGAATGACTTCTTCAGAACCACATGAATGATCCTGGAATTTAATTCCCCCTGCCCGGTGTCTTTAGAAAATCTAAATGTATTTGCAGCACCCTCAATCTGACCACCAGTTGATGAGAGAACTCCCATCTAGTTCATCACCTCTGCCTTTTAACAAATCTGCACAAGCTGGAACTTATTTTCCATTTGTTCCCACAAGGTGGTTTCTGAATGCACTCTCTTGCCTGAAGCAGAATTCTATGGATTCAAGTCCAACGCAACAGAGATTTAAGCCCAAACACCCAGGCAACACTGACTCCAGCGCAGGAGTGAGGGAACATGGCACTGTCAGATACACTGTCACTCTGAAGAGAAATGAATGCAGAGAGACCCTGAGCGAGTCTCGCATCGAATTCGAGGGCGTAGCAAGGGAACCGTCACCACCATTTCAAGCAACACCACACAGGATACCACACGGGCAGACGGGTCTATCCGCTCAAGGATAGATTACCTGTTTGTGTCTCGAACGCTCTCGGTCAGATCCACCGACGTCAAGCCGGTGTTCTTCTCTGACCACTGCCTCCTGCTGGCCGACTGTCACCTACAGGACGAGCAGCGGGCTGGGAAGGGAACGTGGAAGCTGAACACCAAGCTGTTGACCCCGGGAAACATCGAGGAGCTCAAGAGGGACTACACAGGTTGGAGAACCGTGAAGCCCCTCTTTGAGTCCCCAGCGGACTGGTGGGAAACAGTAAAAGGGAACATCAAGAGGTTCTTCATCCTCAAAGGTGTTCAGGAGGTGAGAGAGAGGCGAGGAAAACTGTCCCAGCTCCAGGAAAGTATGCAGAACCTGCTCCTGCTGCAGACATTGGGGGTCGATGTCACGGAGGACCTCAAGGAGGTGAAGGGCCAGCAAGCCTCACTCTTTGCTTCGGAGGCCTCCAAGATAATATTCCGGTCCAGAGTCCGCTCGGTGGAGCAGGACGAGACATGCTCACGTTTCTTCTTCCAGAAGGTGCACAAAGAGAGCTCCGTGCTCAGCAGCCTGAAGGAAGAAGATGGCTCGATAACGTCATCTCAGGCTGACATCATGAGGATCAGTAAATCCTTCTACGCTAGTCTGTATGACGCGAAGCCGACCGACAGCGCGGCCTCCCAGTCGTTCCTGTCCTCTATCACGGAGGTCTTAGACGACAGAACACGGGAGAGGCTGGACCAGCCGCTATCTCTGGATGAGCTGACCAAGGCCCTCGAGTCCTTCGAAAAGAATAAAACTCCCGGAAGCGACGGCTTACCGGTCGAGCTCTATTCCGCTCTGTGGGACTTGATTGGCCAGGACCTGCTGGAGGTGAATGTCAGTATGCTTCGGGCAGGTACCATGAGTGAATCCATGAGGAAAGGCATCATCACCCTCGTCTACAAGCGGAAGGGGGAGAGGGAGGAACTCAAAAATTGGAGACCAATCTCATTGTTGAATGCAGATTACAAAATTCTGTCAAAGGTAATCGCCAACTGGGTCAGGTCTGCTCTAGGGTCGGTGATTCACCCTGACCAAACCTGTGCTGTGCCGGGCAGGAAGATTGCTGAGAGTCTCGCACTCCTCAGGGATACGATCACCTACGTGCAGGACAGAGGGTTGGACACCTGCCTGATCAGCCTGGACCAGGAGGAAGCCTTTGACAGGATATTTATGAGGGATGTCCTCTCCAAAATGGGCTTTGGGGAGGGAATCGGTAATAGGATCAGACTGCTCTACACCAACATTGTCAGTGCAGTCTCAATCAATGGGTGGGAATCAGATAGCTTCCCAGTCAGATCTGGAGTCAGGCAGGGCTGCCCCCTCTCTCCTGCCTTGTTTGTGTGCTGCATACAGCCATTTGCCGAATCCATCAGGAAGGATGCGAGCCTGAGAGGGGTGACTATTCCTGGCAGCGGGGGCCTGCAGGTTAAGGCCTCCCTGTACATGGATGATGTCGCCGTTTTCTGCTCGGATCCGCTGTCCGTGCGCAGACTCAAGCGCATATGTGAACAGTTCGAACGGGCCTCGGGGGCCAAGGTAAACTGAGGCAAGAGCGAGGCCATGCTCTTCAGGAACTGGGCCGACCAATCCTCGGTCCCCTTCACCGTCAGGACCGACCACCTGAAGGTGCTGGGTATTTGGTTCGGAGGGGCTGGGGTGTGCGCCAAGTCTTGGGAGGAGCGTATCAGCAAAGTGAGGCAGAAACTGGGCAGATGGGAGCAACGGTCGCTCTCCATCTCAGGAAAAAACCTGGTCATCAGGTGTGAGGTACTCTCAGTATTGTTAAATGCGGCACAGGTCTGGCCTAACCCCAGAACCTGTGCCGCCGCAGTCACCCGGGCCATCTTCCACTTCATGTAGAGATCAAAGATGGACTGGGTCCGAAGAGACACAATGTACAAAGACCTGGGCAATGGGGGAAAAAAACACGCCCAATGCCACCCTCACCCTGATGACCACCTTTGTGTGTGGCTGCATCAAGCTGTGCGTGGATCCCCGGTACGCAAACACCAAGTGTCACTACGTACTGAGGTTCTACCTGTCCCCGGTGTTGCGAAGGATGGGCCTGGCCTCGCTGCCGCGGAACGCTCCGAGTAGTTGGACCGTTCCGTATCACCTGTCCTTCGTGGAGAAATTTATGAAGAAAAACACCTTTGACCACAAGTCCATCAGGAAGTGGTCAGCACGTAGTGTCCTTGAGACCCTTCGGGAAAAGGAGAGGGCGGATCCTATCGAGCGGTTCCCTGAGCAGACTGTCAAAGCCATTTGGCAGAATGCCTCATCACCAGAACTTTCCAACAAACACCAAGACATGGCTTGGCTGGTGGTGAGAAGGGCTCTGCCTGTGAGATCCTTTATGCACGCCCGGATCTCAGCCGCACCGCACGCTGCCCTCGAAGCGGCTGCGGGGGGGACGAGACTGTCACACACCTCCTTCTGGAATGTGCCTATGCAGAGGAAGTCTGGAGAGGAATGCAGTGGTGTTTGTCGAGGTTCGTCCCGAGCAGCGCCGTGACGCGGGACTCCGTGCTGTACGGCCTGTTCCCCGGGACGCACACCGAGACGAACATCAACTGTGCCTGGAGTATCATCAACTCGGTGAAGGACGCTCTCTGGGTGGTCCGAAACCTGCTGATCTTCCAGCTGAAGGAGTTGACCCTGACTGAGTGTTGTAGACTGGCACATTCCATGGTCCAGGACTACGTGTTGAGGGACGCGCTGAAGCTTGGGGCAGCTGCCACCAAGGCACGGTGGGGAAAGACCACCGTGTAAAGTCTGCCTGCCTAACGAAGAACAGGGGGCCCGCGCAGTGATTTGGGCTCTGCTGACACCTCAGCTAAAAATGTAATCGTACAGACCTGTAAATAGGAATGATTACTCTGTTTCAGTATGCAAACAAATGGAATGTCTACGGATGTATGGCATGACCAATTGTACAGACCATCAAAATATTTTATGAATAAAGTATATTTTTGAAATAAAAAAAAACACCACACAGGATACCACAGAAATGTTATGGTGTAGAATGAATTATACTTCTCAACTCCTCAAAGGACATGGAGGCCAATGGACCGAGGAGTGGGAGATGAAATTAAATTTGGATCAACGTGAGGAATTGCATTTTCCGAAGGCAAATCAGGGCAGGGCACGGCTCTGTGGAGTGTCGCTGAACAAAGCAGGGGGACAAGGTGGTGAAGGCGGCATTTGGCACACTCGCCTTCAACGGTCAGTACACTGAGTTGGGATGTCATGTTGCGGCTGTACAGGACACTGCTTCAGCCACTTTTTGGATACTGTATTTAATTTTGGTCTCCTTGCTGGACAAAAGATGTTGTCAAACATTAAAGATTTACAAGGATGTTGCCAGGGTTGGAGCTTCAGGGAGAGGCTGAACAGGCTGGGGCTGTTTTCCCTGGAGCGTTGGAGGCTGAGGGGTGACTTTCTTGAACACAGAACGTTACAGCGCAGTACAGGCCCCTCAGCCCTCGATGTTACATCGACCTGCGAAATTAATCTGATGCCCATCTAACCTACCCATTCCATTATTATCCATGCGTATGTCCAATGCCCATTTAAATGCCCTTAATGTCAGCGAGTCTACTACTCTTCCACAGCCCTACTACACTCTGAGTAAAGAAACTACCCCATCTATCACCCCTCAATTTAAAGCTATGTCCCCTTGTAAGACCTTCCCTCCATACCAGGCAACATCTCAGTAAATCTCCTCTGAACCTTTCCCAAAACTTCCACATCCTTCCGATAATGCGGTGACCAGAACTGTACGCAATACTCCAGGTGCGGCCTTACCAGTCTCTTGTCCAGCTGCAGCATGACCTCGTGACTCCAAAACTCAATCCCCCTACCAATAAACGCCAACACACCACATGCCTTCATAACAACCTGATCAACCAGTGTGGCAACTTTCAGGGATTCCGACACTTGGACAGCTGCACCTGCATCTGTTCATCTGCACTGCCAAGAATTTTACCATGAGCCCAGGACTCTGTATTCCGTAGTGAACTGCCTCACACTTTTCCGCATTAAACTCCATTTGCCACCTCTCAGCACAGCTCTGCATCTTGTCGATGTCCCTCGGTCATCCACAACTCTGCCCATCTGCATCTGCAAATTTACTCACCCATCTCTCACATCCAGGTCATTCATAAAATTGACAAACAGCAGGGGCCCCAAAACAGATCCTTGCAGTACCCCACTGGTAACTGAGCTCCAGGATGAACATTCCCCATCAACCACCACCCTCTGTCTTCTTTCAGCTCGCCAATTTCCGATGCAAACCACGAAATCACCTTCAACCCCGAAACTCCGTATTCTGTGCAACAGCTGACCTTGTGGAACCTGATCAAATGCCTTACTGTAATCCATATACAGCACATCAACCGCCTTACCATCATCTTTTGCCACCTTCCCAAAGAACTCAGTAAGGTTCGTGAGGCACGACTTACCCTTCACAAAACCGTGTTGGCTATCCCGAATCAAATTATTCCTCTCGAGATGATTATAAATCCTATGTCTCATAACCTTGTCCAACACCTTACCCACAACTAAAGTAAGACTCACTGGCCTATAATTACTAGGGTTGTCCCCTTCTTGAACAAAGGAACGCCATTTGCTATCCCCCAGTCCTCTAGCACTACTTCTGTCGACAACGATGACATAAAGATCAAAGCCAAAGGCTCTGCAATCTCCTCCCTAGCTTTCCAGAGAATCCAAGGATAAGTCCCACCCGGCTCCCGGGTCTTATCTATTTTCAGATCTTCCAAAATTGCTGAAACCTCCTCTTTGTCAACAGCAATCCCATCGAATCTCGTAGCCTGTATCCATGTATTCTCACTAACATTGCCCTTTTCCCAAGAATGAAAAGTATTCATGAAGCGTTTAGTCCTCAGATTCCACACACAACTTTCTTTTACTATCTTAAGAGGGAATTCAGGAGGGCAAAACGGGGACATGAGATAGCTTTGGCAAATAAAATTAAGGAGAATCCAAAGAGTTTTTACAAATATATTAAGGACAAAAGGGTAACTAGGGAGAGAATAGGGCCCCTCAAAGATCAGCAAGGCGGCCTTTGTGTGGAGCCACAGAAAATGGGGGAGACACTAAATGAATATTTTGCATCAGTATTTACTGTGGAAAAGGATATGGAAGACATAGACTGTAGGGAAATAGATGGTGACATCTTCCAAAATGTCCAGATTACAGAGGAGGAAGTGCTGGATGTCTTGAAACGGTTAAAGGTGGATAAATCCCCAGGACTTGACCAGGTGTACCCGAGAACTCTGTGGGAAGCGAGAGAAATGATTGCTGGGCCTCTTGCTGAGATATTTGTATCATCGATAGTAACAGGTGAGGTGTCGGAAGAGTGGAGGTTGGCAAACGTGGTGCCACTGTTTAAGAAGGGCAGTAAAGACAAGCCAGGGAACTACAGACCGGTGAGCCTGACCTCAGTGGTGGGCAAGTTGTTGGAGGGAATCCTGAGGGACAGGATGTACATGAATTTGGATAGGCAAGGACTGATTCGGGATAGTCAACATGGCTTTGTATGTGGGAAATCATATCTCACAAACTTGATTGAGTTTTTTGAAGAAGTAACAAAGAAGATTGATGAGGGCAGAGCAGTAGATGTGATCAATACGGACTTCAGTAAGGCGTTCAACAAGGTTCCCAATGGGAAACTGATTAGCAAGGTTAGATCTCATGGAATACAGGGAGAACTAGCCATTTGGATACAGAACTGGCGCAAAGGTAGAAGACAGAGAATGGTGGTGGAGGGTTGTTTTTCAGACTGGAGGCCTGTGACCAGTGGAGTGCCACAAGGATCGGTGCTGGGCCCTCTACTTTTTGTCATTTACATAAATAATGATTTGGATGTGAGCACAAGAGGTACAGTTAGTAAGTTTGCAGATGACACCAAAATTGAAGGTGTAATGGACAGCGAAGAGGGTTAGCTCAGATCACAACAGGATCGGGACCAGATGGACCAATGGGCTGAGAAGTGGCAGATGGAGTTTAATTCAGATAAATGTGAGGTGCTGCATTTTGGGAAAGCAAATCTTAGCAGGACTTATTCACTTAATGGTAAGGTCCTGGGGAGTGTTGCTGAACAAAGAGACCTTGGAGTGGAGGTTCATAGCTCCTTGAAAGTGCAGTTGCAGGTAGAAGGATAGTGAAGAAGGCATTTGGTATGCTTTCCTTTATTGGTCAGAGTATTGAGTACAGGAGTTGGGAGGTCATGTTGGGGCTGTACAGGACATTGGTTAGGCCACTGTTGGAATATTCCACTGTTGCAATTCTGGTCTCCTTCCTATCGGAAAGATGTTGTGAAACTTGAAAGGGTTCAGAAAAGACGTACAAAGATATTGCCAGGGTTGGAGAATCTCAGCTACAGGGAGAGGCTGAACAGGCTGGGGCTGTTTTCCCTGGAGAGTCAGAGGCTGAGGGGTGACCTTATAGAGGTTTACAAAATTATGAGGGGCATGGATAGGATAAATAGACAAAGTCTTTTCCCTGGAAACGGGGAGTTCAGAACTAGAGGGCATAGGTTTAGGGTGAGAGGGGAAAGATATAAAAGAGACCTAAGGGGCAACTTTTTCACACAGAGGGTGGTACATGTATAGAATAAGCTGCCAGAGGAAGTGGTGGACGCTGGTACAATTGCAACATTTAAGAAGCATTTGGATGGCTATATGAATAGGAAGGGTTTGGAGGGATTTGGGCTGGGTGCTGGCAGGTGGGATTAGATTGGGTTGGGATATCTGGTCAGCATGGACAGGTTGGACGGAAGGGTCTGTTTCCATGCTGTACATCTCTATGACTTTGTTTGGCCCTAATCTTACTCTAGTCATTCATTTATTCCTGTTATACCTGTTAAAGGCCTTAGGGTTTTACCTTGATCCTATCTGCCAACAACTTCCCATGTCCCCTCCTGGCTCTTCTTAGCTCTCTATTTAGATCTTTTCTGGCTAACTTCCAAGTCTCAAGCTCCCTAACTGAGCCATCATACCTCATCCTCACATAAGCCTTCCTCTTCCTCTTGACAAGAGCTTCAACTTCTTTCGTAAACCATGGCTCTCTCTCTCAACAAATACCTCCCTGCCTGATAGGTATATACTTATCAAGGACCCACAGTAGCTGTTCCTTGAATAAGCTCCACATTTCAAGTGTGTCCATCCCCTGCAGTTTCCTTCCCCATCCTATGCATCGTAAATCTTGCCGAATCGCATCATAATTGCCTTTCCCCCAGTTATACCTCTTTCCCTGTGGTATGTACCTATCCCTGTCCATTGTTCTTGTAAACATAACCGAATTATGGTCACTATTGCCAAAGTGCTCACCTACCTCCAAATCTAACACCCCTGACCAGGTTCATTCCCCAGCGCCAAATCCAATATGGCATCGCCCCTTGTAGGCCTGTCGACATACTGTGTCAGGAAACCCTCCTGCACACATTGTTGTTATCTGGCTTGTTGCCTGTGCCACATGCTGGTGAAGCGAGCAACAGGGAGGGTGCGGGGCTGAACACGTGGCTGCAGGGATGGTACAGGAGGGAGGGTTTTCAAGGTTTATAAAATCATGTGGGGCACAGATAGAGTGGGTAGCCAAGGTCTTTTCCCTGGAGTGGGGGAGTCCAAAACTCGAGGTTTAAGGTGAGGGGGGATAAAGATAAAACGGACCAAAGGGGGAACTTTTTAATGCAGTTGGTGATGCATGCATGGAACGAGGAAGTGGTGGGGGGCTGGTACAATTACAGCATTTTAAAGGCACCTGGATAGGTACATGAACAGGAAGGGTTTGGAGGGAATGGGCCCAGTGCTGGCAAACAGGACTAGATCAGTTTGGGATGTCTGGTCGGCATGGGCGAGTTGGACCCAAGGGTCTGTTTCCATGATGCACGCTCTGTCACTCATCTATCGTTGCCTTCTCCAGGCGATCAGGGGCAAGCACACGGCTGTGCGTCTGGCGTCACATGGGGGTCGGATGAGGTGTATTCCAAAGGACGCTGCTTTGCCCAGTGGAAGAGCCTTGGACAAGAGGGCCATCATCTCAGTGAAGGGGATGGGGATGGGGGGGGGGGGGGGTCACACATCCAAGATAACGAGAGGGCTATTACCTCAGAGTGAAGGGGATGGGGATGGGGCGTCACACATTCAAGAGGACCAGAGGGCCATCACCTCAGTGAAGGGGATGGGGGTGTCACACATTCAAGAGGACCAGAGGGCCATCACCTCAGTGAAGGGGATGGGGATGGGGGGGGGGGGGGGTGTGGTCACACATCCAAGATGACCAGAGGGCTATTACCTCAGAGTAAAAGGGATGGGGATGGGGATAGGGTCACACATTGAAGATGATCAGAGGGCTATTACCTCAGAGTGAAGGGGAAGGGGATGGGGATGGGGATGGGGTCACACATTGAAGAGGACCAGAGGGCCATCACCTCAGAGTAAAGGGGATAGGGACGGGGACCAGGATGAAGGTGGGAGTGGGGACGGAATGGGGATGGGGGTGGGGACGGGATGGGATTGGGACAGGACAGGGGTGGGGACTGTGGAGATGGAGGTGGGGACAGAGTGGATGGGTGGTGGGTGATGGGGGGGGGGGGGGGGAGGGTCACACATTGAAGAGGACCAGAGGGCCATCACCTCAGAGTGATGGGGATGGGGACGGGGACCAGGATGAGGGTGGGGCCAGGATGGGATTGGGACAGGACAGGGGTGGGGACTGTGGAGGTGGGGATGGGGACAGAGTGGATGGGTGGGTGGGGGGAGAAGGGTCACACATTGAAGGCACGGCCAAGGGGGAATGTGTTCTCTCAGAGAGCGGTGAGGCAGGTGGGGTGGGGTGGGGGGTGGGGGGGGGTGTTGTCCATGACCTGCTGTGATACTCAAGGCTCTGAGACTGAGAGCGAGCGGTTTATCATCAGGAACCCAGAGCAAAGGCAGGAAAGCTGGCGCTGGAGGGCGATCAGCGCTGACACTCGATGGGCTGAACGGCCTCTGCCTGCCCCGACCAGCCTGAGGGTGATGTGTTTGAGCCGCAGTGACAGGTCCAGGTCCAGGTCCAGCCCCCGCCCCCCACAGGAAAACCCCGATAGGATTTTATCCCACCCAAATCCCGCTGCCGGCCTCTCCGCCCCTCACTGACCATTCCGTCGAGCGCCGGGCCTCCGCCAGGCCGACTAGGCCGCGTCGCCTTGACGACGCCGCACGGTCTCGGCCCCGCCTCCTCCCCTCACCAACCACCACCTCACCCGCGCTGCGTCCTGACGTCACCCCGCCTCGTTTGCCCCAGCGTCAGGGGAGGGGAGGGGGTGCGGCGCCGAAAGCTGATTGGTCTGGCCGGCTGTCCATCGTCCCTTCCGCGCGTGGTTGGGGGGGGGGGCGGGGCCACATGGGAAGACAAGTTGCGGCGGGGGCGTGGTCAGACGGCATGGGGAGGTGGGTCCTGGCGCCGGTGGGCGGGGCTTACTGCAGATGATAGGCAGCTGCTTGAAAGGTCTCTTGTCCAGGCAGCAGCCACACTCTCTCTGACCTCCAGCATTTGCAAGTCTCACTTTCTCCAATATGTGATAACAAGGCCTTGTGGTTGGGGGTTGGCAGTTCAATCCAACTCCTCCATGTTAACCACATATCCCTAAATTAATCTGGACCCATCTGCCAGCATTTGGACCATATGCCTCCCAGACCTTCCTATTTATTGAACTGAAATAGCTATATTTGTCGGAGTGCAGTGAAAAGTTTATAAGTTGCCCCATCTTCAGTACCTACTCCTTCAGTAACATTTCTGTTATCCATTCAGGTCCCTTTGAAAATTGTACCTCCACCCCTCCCTCTGGCAGCTCATTCCAGACACGTACCACCTTCCGAGTGAAACAAGTTTGCCCCTTGCGTCCCTTTTGAATCTTTCTCCTCTCACCTCAAACCTCTGGTTTCTGATTTTGGACCACCCGACCTTGCGAAACAGACCGTGGGTGTATTTACTCTCTCCCTGAACCCCTCATGATTTTACAAACCTCTCGAAGGTCACCCCCTCAAGCTCCGATGCTCCAGGGAAAACAGCCCCAGCCTTGTTCTTTTCCCCCTCCCGACAGTTCACACCTTTTCCGGGAGCTGGTAATGGACAATTATGACAACAGCAGAGAGCAAACCCCATGACTCAGCGAGCTTATTTAATAAATAGACAAGCTGGAATGGGAACAGATTTAAGGGACTGCAGTTAAGTGATGAGAATGAAGAAATGCAGTTAAGTGATGAGAATGAAGAAATGAGATTATTGCCCTCAGAACAGTGAAGAAAAAGAGGCAATTTGATTAAAAGGTTCAACATTTTGAAGGGTTTCATGTGAACGGGTTGGGGGCTGTGGTGAAACCATTGTTCAAATTTCACCGGCATTGCAAGGGAAATCTCCAGAGCCAATATCACCCATTCATAAGTCGGATGAAAATGGTTGTTCTTTTTTTGTTGAGTTCACATTTTTGTTGACGAGCTACTCCAAAGAAGGTCCTTCTCATCTCTAGTCCTATTTCAGGATGGGTGACATTAAATCTTCATGTTCTGAACGTACAATTATAAATTAAATATCGCGACTCAATTAACGTCACCTATGCTTGTCTAGATTTTTAAAGAAGTCAAGTCACCCCTCTATTTCCTTGGCTTTCAAGAAATAAGACAAATTCTGAGAGCCTTTTGGCATAATGTCAAAACATCCTTGTCCCTCTCTTCTGATCCTGCCAATGTTTCCTACCTTACAATAGTGGACCACACTGCAGATGAACTTCACTGGTTTTCAGATCAAGAAAGGTGGCATGGTGGCTCAGTGGTTAGCTGCCACACAGCACCAGGGACCCAGGTTCGATGCCAGCCTTGGGTGACCTCCGGGTGCTCCGGTTTCCTCCCACAGTCCAAAAATGGGTCTGGGTGGGTTGCTCTTTGGAGGGTCGGTGTTGACTTGTTGGGCTGAAGGGCCTGTTTCCACACTGTAAGTAATCTAATCTAATCACTTTTGGAATATTGCATGCAATTCTGGTCTCCTTCCTTTCAGAAAAATGTTATGAAACTTGAAAGGATTCAGAAAAGATTTACAAGGATGTTGGAGGGTTTGAGCTATAGGGAGAGGCTGAACAGGCTGGGGCTGTTTTCCCTGGAGCATTGAAGGCTGAGGGGTGACCTTCTAGAGGTTCATAAAATCATGAGGGGCATCTATAGTGTGACTAGACAAGGTCTATACCTGGGGTGGTGGAGTCCAGAACTAGAGGGCATAGGTTTAGGGTGAGGGGAACGATATAAAAGAGACCGAAGGGGCAACTTTTTCACGCAGAGGGTGGTACGTGTATGGAATTAGCTGCCAGAGGAAGTGGTGGAGGCTGGTACAATTGCAACATTGAAGAGGCATCTGGATGGGTATATGAATAGGAAGGGTTTGGAGGGATATGGGCCGGGTGCTGGCAGTTGGGACTGGATTGGGTTGGGATACCTGTCAAAAGGTGTCAAGGCCAGTACTCTGTCTCTATTCAATCACGCCAGGAAAGAAAATTGGGAACTCTCTAGATGTTGCGAGACTTAAAGAATACCTCTCGCGTTTTCTGTTTTTATCTCGGACTTAAACAGTGCTTCTTTTGACAAAAATATAACTATGATTTGGTTGAATATTCACTGTGCTGCTGCTCCTGCAGGAAGAGTTGCTGTCACATTCTGCCCCACTCATGTGTCCTGTGACACCTTCACACATCCACTGCAGCTCATCAACAACCGTCTGTGATATCCATCCTCCAACAACGTGGTTGGGTCTCTCCTCTCTGTTGCTGTCCATCCTTCCCCTCGAGGAACTCAGATTAGATTACATTACAGTGTGGAAACAGGCCCTTCAGCCCAACAAGTCCACACCGACCCGCCGAAGCACAACCCACCCATACCCCTACATTTACCCCTTACCTAACACTACAGGCAATTTAGCATGGCCAATTCACCTGACCCTGCACATCTTTGGACTGTGGGAGGAAACCCATGCTGACACGGGGAAAATGCGCAAACTCCACACAGTGGCCTAACCAATGTCCTATACAGCCGCAATATGACCTCCCAACTGCTGTACTCCATACTCTGACCGATAAAGGGCGGGGGACTGGGAGGATGGTCATGTTGGAAAGGGAAAGGAGCACATATTTTTGGCCTACTCTCGAAACAGATGTGGCCCAAAGAACACATCAAGATCAATTGGAGAATACAGCTCACCGCCCAATTCGTGTTTAAACGGTGCTCAGGATCATTGGGGTTTGTTATTGGAGACCACACGTCCATTACCAGCAGCCAGACTATATGCCAGAGGGCAAAATGATGTGCGCGTGCAGTGCAGTCCCCACTCCCCAAGTGGCCGAACCCCCAAGCCTTCAGCAGATTGGCCAACAGCCCATTATGTCGGCCAATATTCCTGACAGGGAGAGCTTTCCAGTTCCCAACGTAGCTGGCCCATTTCCAGAGGATCCAACTTTGGTTCCCGAGAAAATAAATTGATCAAACACCGGTTCTCTTTGAGAGGTGAAGAGGAATGGTTTATTGATGGCTTTCAGTGGGAAGAGATCAAGATCAGATGGTACAAACTCCTGAGGGGCCAGTGGTTACAGGTAGAGGGAGTCTCTCTCTCTCTCTCTCACGCAAAACAAAATAAAAGTTATAAACAAGATTACCAACACGCCTCAGCGTGTCCCCGAGGCTCCAGAGTTTAACGGCATCACAAAGACCAGTTTGACTCCTGTCTGGGCATTAGAGAGCCAATACTGGGACTGGCAAAAATCACTCGGTCCACTTCAAAACGCAAATCAGACATCTCTCAACCAAAACCCCCCCAAAAAAAAAACCCAGCACACTGAGCATCTTCTCGAGAGAGAGAGAGGTGAAGAAGCGAAGGGTGCGAAAGGTGGGTGAGGTCTCCGCGGACTGCGTGGGTGTTGTGGTCTCCCTTCATGGGGAGATTCAGACCCAGCGTCTCCAGGAAAACACCCCAATCTCCGCCCCCCCCACATACTCCGGATGACATTCCCGGGGCACACCGCACTCGCATGAGCTGGCGCAACGTTCCAGAGGCAACCAGGGGGAACAAACCCAGCCAGCTCAGAGACCCCCTTAACATCTGCAACACACACAAAAAAGGGACAATATCTGGATATGGGGAGGATCAAGCAAAGGTTCAAAGCATTCCCGCTCCATCCCAACCCACGCCCCACCCCCACCAAAAGATGATATGGAATGGGAGCCATGCCCCATTCCTGATACAGTGCCAGGCAGACTATATCCTGGTGTGCTCGAGTGAAGACTGCTTGGTGTCCCTCGAACAGGCTTCCAGTGCCCCCTCTTGGCTTGTGCCCACCTTCTGGCACCTCCACCTGAGCTGGGCAAACCCCTCCCTCCGACGCCGGGGCTCCCCAGCCCCTGTTTTGACGTGGGGTGGAGGGGGAGAAAAGAAAAACTGAAGAGATTTTCACTTAGGAATGGGGTGGGGGTGTGGTGCACCAATCCAGCGATGGTGCATGGGTGAGGAGATGGGCATCAGCGGGTGGGGGAGGTCACTGTCCTGACTCCCTCCAGCTCAGGGGAAAGCTCCACCCCCCAACTCAAGGCCCAGGATCCAAGTGGCTCCCCCCCCCCCACACCCCCTCCCCACACCATCAATAGTCGTCCAGCGTGTCGAAGTGAGGGAGCAGGATCCCACGCTCCTTCAAAACCTGGAACTTGAGCTTCTCCTGACGGTGCCGCAAATCCTGCTCCTGCTGGAGCTCTTCCAAAATCTTCTCAATGCTCACGGGCTGCAGTGAGGAGGCACTCTCTTTCTCCAGGTCCTGCACAGAGAGGGGGAGGGAGAGGCCGAGGGTCAGTGGCTTGCTCAGGTTAATGGGGTAGCCTTCGGAGCCCACCCTCTTCTGATCTCAAGTGTTCCAAGTGCAGGTTGAGGTGTGGGGGGGGGGGGGGGGGGGGGGGAGGGGGAGTTACCCTGTGGTGTTGGGGCTGGGGGGGGGGGGGGGGTGGAGGGGGGTGCTCCTTGCCCAGAAACACAGCCAATGCCCAACTGACCCCCCCCCACCCAACCACGCCACATGCCACAAAACCCACAGAGCGACTGACGTGTCAGACAAGGAGAAATCTGACCTCAAAAACAAAAAAGGTGCACTCGCTCCCAGATACCTCAGTCTCGCCAGCTCAGCTAGGACAGGGGCGCGGGGGAAGGGGGGGGTGAATGGGAAGCAGGTTCAACCCTGGGCTGACACACACACACACTTACAGATCCTCACAAGGAAATAAAACCGTTCCTGTTCACGTCTCCCTGGGTCGGGGGGGGGGGGGGAAGAGGTGACCTCCACCGTACCTGCGCACCTCCATGTCTCCCCCCCCCCCCCCCCCCACCAGCCTGAGCAGCAGCTCCCGCGGGCACTCACAATCTCTCCCAGCAGCACCACATTCTCTCCGCGCACGACAAATATTCCTCGTGGGATATCGCCGTACTTGCGGCCCACGTGAATGCGTTCCAGGGTCTGCTGGAGCACCAGGTTGGCTGCGGGGAATCACAGACAAAAAAAAAAAATCAGGCAACCCTGTGGGCGTCAAGTTCAACCAGCCTGCATGAGACAGAGGGCACTGCCAGGGAACCAGCTGGAGCTGAATGAGGGCACCCCTCACTCTCTCTCTCTCTCTCTCTCTCTCCAGAACGGGCATTGAAGAAGATTTGCAGCTCACAGTTTGGGGTTCTGCATGTAGGTTTGCTCGCTGAGCTGGAAGGTTCATTTTCAGACGCTTCGTCACCGTCCTCGGTCACATCATCAGTGAGCTTCTGGCGTCAGTGACCCGCTTTCTATTTATGCGTTTCGGTTTCCTCGGGTTGGTGACGTCATTTCCTGCGGCGATGTCTCTTGGAGAAAAAGAACAGGAAGTGACATCGCCAACCCAAGGAAACCTAAACGCATGAACAGAAAGTGGATCATTAACAGCAATGCTTCACAGGGGGCTCACTGATACCCAATGTAGGAAGGAAACATTTGAAAACGAACCTGTCCACCAACTTACATCCAGCACCTCTCTCTCTCTGTTTAATATCAAGTTAACCTCCGGACTCTGCCCTTGTAGATAAGCTGAAGGAGTGGGCAAACACGTGGCAGATGCAGTTTAAATGAGAATGGATGTGAGCTCATCCATTTTGGTGGCAGACACAGAGTGGTGATGAAGTGGGGAAACAGGAGGTGCAAATAGACCTGGGTGCCCCTCCTCCCCCATTTGCCGAGAGCCAGCCTTGTCGGAGCAATGGGGGGGGGGGGGTAGGGGTGAGGAAAGGATATTGAGCCCTCCGTGACGAGAGGATTGGAGTGCAGGAGCAGCGACGGATGGGGGGGGGGGGGGGGGGGGGGAAGACCACACCCTGGGGTATTGTGGGCGCGTGGTTTGGCGTCTCCTTCTCAGAGGATGGCCGTTCTGGTGACAGAGGGAGGGCGGCGGAGGCTGTCCCGGACGGAATCCTGGGACTGACGGATGGAGAGAGACCGGATTGGGTTAGGATGATATTCACTGGGAATCCGAAGAATTGGTGGTGGGATTGATCTTACAGAAACCCAAATTCTACCAGTGGAGGGAGTTCACAACTGGGAAGGGGGGGGGGAGGGGTTTACTGTTTAAGGATACAGGGTAGGACTGAAATGAGGAAAGAAATGTCTGTCTTCACCTGGAGTGCAGGAGTCTGTGGAATTCTCTCCCACAGGAAGCCGTCGGGGGGGGGGGGGGGGGGGGGGGGGGGGAGTGGGAAACATTAAACGTCTTCAAGAACTCTCATGGGAGCAAGTGGGGAATAAGGGATGGAGATGTATGATCAGTTATGCTACGTTTTATTGATGAAGCAGCCAACTTGCTGCTCTTTCTAACAGATGTACTTCCAAAGTTCTGTCTTGGCAGTCAAGACAACCTATTTTTCCCAAATGGGGTCGACAGGAGGTTAAACGATCCACTCTCCCGAGAGGGGAGCAACACTGACTCCAAACACACACACACAATCTGGATTTAAACCCAATGTTCACATTGCCCTCTGCACCTCGTACATCGAACTGGAGGAATGGAGGGTCACTCCACTGGGACCAGTTCCAGCCACGTTGCTGTAATTCCCGGTGGGTTTGTTGTTTTCTGACAAAACAAAGATTTCAAAACACACGTTGTGGTCAGCAAACATTGATAGCCAAGGATACGTAGGTGGGCTTGGAACCTGTGGAGCCAAATAGAGGAACTGTAGAGACTCCTGAAGTCAGACATGAACATAGGCCGAAGGCCTGGACTGCACTGTTCTGTCATGTTGTTCCAGCTTTTTATCCGACTCGAAGATCAAACTAACCCACATACCTTTCATGTGCCAATCTAAGAGTCGCTTAAATGTCCCTAATGTCTCTGACTCCATTCCCACTGCTGGCAGTGCATTCCACACACCTGCCACTCTGTGTAAAGAACCGAACCTCTGACATATCTCCTGAACCTTCTTCCAATCATATAACATTAAGCCCCCTTCACAATAGCCATTTCCGCCCTGGGAAAACATCTCTGGCTATCCACTCTATCTTGTACACCTCTATCAAGTCACCTCACATCCTTCTTCACACTAAATGAGAAAAGCCCTAGCTCTCTCAACACAAGACATGCCCTCCTGTCCAGGCAGCATCCTGGTAAATCTCCTCTGCACCCTCTCTAAAGCTTCCACATCCTTCCTATAGTGAGGAGACCAGAACTCAACACAATACTCCAAGTGTGGTCTAACCAGGGCCCGAAAGAGCTGCAACATAACCTCGTGGCTTTTAAACTCAATCCTCCCGCTAATGAAAGCCAACACACCATACGCCTTCTTAACAACCCTATCAACTTGGGTGGCAGCTTTGAGGGATCTATTGGACATGGATCCCAAGATCCCTCTGTTCCTCCACACTGCCAAGAATCTGACCTTCAACCCTGCAGTCTGCGTTAAAATTCGGCCTTCCAAAATCACTTCACACTTTTCCAGGTTGAATTCCATCGGCCACTCCTCAGCCCAGCTCTGCATCCTGTCAATGCCCCGCACTATCCACAACTCTTCCCTGTCTAGTGTGGGACGCTGGAGAAGCACAGCAGGTCAGGCAGCACCCAAGGAGCAGGGGGACAAAAAAAAGCCATTTCGGATATCAGGAATGAGACTGGGAGCCTCAGGGGTGGGGAGATAAATGGGAGTGGGGTGAAGCTGGGCCTGGGGGGGGGCGGTCGGGGGAAAGGTAGCTGAGAGTGCAATAGGTGGATGGAGTTGGGGGTAAAAGTGATAGGTCGGAGAGGAGGGTGGAGCAGATAGGTGGGAAGGAAGATAGGCAGGTAGGACAGGTCATGGGGACGGTGCTGAGCTGGAAGGTTGGATCTGGGGTGAGGTGGGGGAAGGGGAAATGAGGAAACTGTTGAAGTCCACATTGATGCCCTGGGGTTGAAGTGTTCCGAGGCGGAAGATGAGGCGCTCTTCCTCCAGGTGTCTGGTGGTGAGGGAGCGGTGGTGATGGAGGCCCCAGGACCTCCATGTCCTCGGCAGAGTGGGAGGGGGAGTTGAAATGTTGGGCCACGGGGCGGTGTGGTTGATTGGTCCAGGTGTCCTGGAGATGTTCCCTAAAACGCTCTGCTCGGAGGCGCCCAGTCTCCCCAATGTAGAGGAGACCGCATCGGGAACAACGGATACAATAAATGACATTAGTGGATGTGCAGGTAAAACTTTGATGGATGTGGAAAGCTCCTTTAGGGCCTTGGATGGAGGTGAGGGAGGAGGTGTGGGCGCAGGTTTTACAGTTCCTGCGGTGGCAGGGGAAGGTGCCAGGATGGGAGGGTGGGTTGTGGGGGGGGGCGTGGACCTGACCGGGTAGTCACGGAGGGAACGTGGAAAGGGGTGGTGGGGTCCCTTTGGAGGTGGCGGAAATATCGGAGGATGATGCAATGTATATGAAAGTTGGTGGGATGGAAGGGGAGGAGCAGGGGTTTCTGTCCATGTTACGGTTGGAGGGGTGGGGTCTGAGGGCGGAGGGGCGGGAGGTGGAGGAGATGCGCTGGAGGGCGTCATCAACCACGTGGGAAGGGGATCTTCTATGTCCCTCTCCAAGAGTCATTTAAAAGGTGTCCCTCATGTATCAGGCATAACCAATGGAGCACTATGGAAATTAAAGAACATAAAAGCATGGGAAGGATTAAAGCATCGAAGCCCACTGGCAATCTGTGGAAGGCAGGATGGGACAACCATAGTGGAACACTCTTACACCAATTAGCAGAGTCAGGTTAAGGCTGAAAAGGTCATTATGGCGTGATGAGATAACACAAGGAATAAAGCAGGTCTCTCTCTGTTAAGTGTTATTATGACAGGATTGGGACATGACATTAAACATCTAATTCATACTTAGTAGAGTCAGCTTGAGACAGGAGACTATTGGAACAGATGGAATAGCGAAATATCTGTCACGACAGGTTAGTCTGGAATGGAAGATCACTGCTGCAGAGGTAGTAACAAATATCTAACCGTGACATTAGAATAACACTAAGTAGAATGTACAACTAGAGATAATGGGAACTAATATCACTGGTGTATTGTGTAGCTTTGATGAATATAGTTGGACATGCTGATAATCTTACAGAAACAAGATATGAAAATCCATGTACCCTGAGGTTCGGGGGCGTTCGAGAATCTGCTTTCTCAGTATCAAGGTCTTTTGTTTGCAAATAAAAGACCTCCTCCTGCAGGAACTCTCTGCGTCTCCTGGTGATTTTGTATTTTCTCCACAACAGCACCAGACTGGCACACTCAAACACAGAGCGATTAAACCATTGAACACTCATTTGTCACACCAGAGACTCGTTGTTACTCACCAAACTGATCAATGCTTCGCAAATATCCAATTAATGTCCGCCCATCACGAAGGAGGACGAGGTGTTTCTCTGTAATATGAAAGACCATATTAATTTACCACCCCCCGGATTACCTTTGAACAGATTCCCAGTCCGTGCCTTGATTGCACGTCTATTGGGCCCGGTCAGAGACAGCGGATAGACCACACTTGGCAAACACACACACTCGCATACATAGCGCTGACAGGCCAATGTCACACAGGACTACAGGCAAAGAGCTAGGGGCACGGGGCTGAGGCTCCCACACTCGTTGGGACTGCTAGCAGACACAGAGTGGGCTGAACAGCCTTCACTGCAGCCAGCAACTCATTTGAAGTGCTTTCTTCAGGAAACAATACACCAATACTCTCCTGCAATCAACAAACTGCCCCAAGTCGTGAAACCGGACCTCTCCGGCTGATACAGAAACGAAGTTGTTGTTGTCTTCAGTCTCACACTGAGAAGACAGATGGGGCAGTACCAGCCTCTAGCACTGTGTGGCAGCAGAGGCTGTTCCTCACTCTATGGTACAGCAGCACTCTCTAGTGCCATACTGGAAGACTGCGTCCAGTGAGGCAGGAAGGAGGCCGTTCGGCCCTCTCCCAACTGCACCGCCACTTCAACTTGAGCACTGGATGTATCTGCAACTCAAGTCCTTGGCTGCCTTGCCTAAAAAAGGCTTGACTTCCCAGAGCAGGGTCAGGAGACCTCATTTGATTCATTTAAGATGTGTCTGGACAGATGCAGGAGCAGGTGGGGAGCAGAGGGATACAGATGCTTAGGAATTGGGTGACAGGTTTAGACAGTAGATTTGGGTCAGCTCAGGCTTGGAGGGCCGAAGGGACCTGTTCCTGGGCCGTAAATCTTCTTTGTTCTTCTCAAGTGGGGCAGGCGAGCTGAAATTTCGGGGAACTCCGATGCAGCAACAGCCTCTGAGGAGCGTCGAATGAGTGACATCAGTGACTGCCCCAGGTCCCCAGTAACAACAGCCAAGAACCCCACCTCCTGAACTCACTTCAATCTCACCTTCCTCCCCTGCCCTCCAACATCCCAACCCCACCCCAGTCAGAGGGGGCTGTGACCAATTACAGGCATTACATCAGCGTGACTAAGAGGAAAAAAAAGCTGGGGGCAAATATCCCGAGAACCCAGCTGCCTCGTCCTGACAGTGTTCAGATGACATCACGACCACAACCGGTGCCAATCCCACCTCAATGGCCTTTAAGGACACAGGGCAAGGGGCAGAGAGACACAGACGGACAGAGAGCACAATTCCACACTTTCCCACCGGCCGGGAGTTAGATGAGAAGATTAGATTCCCTACAGTACGGAAACAGGCCCTTCGGCCCAGCAAGTTCACGCCAACCCTCTTGATTAGGAAGGGTGACATGTTCTCCCTGACACAGTGCAGCGTCCAAGTCTTTTTTTGCCCCTCAGGAGGGGAGAATTCCCCTTTCTGTCGACCCGGTCAAATCGAGCCACCTTCATGATCACAGGCCACTTGACCTGGTCGTGCTGAGACAATCTGACCCCCACAATCTAACCCCCCGCTTCACCCCACCTCCTTCTCCCTGTTACATTCCTGTTTGATTATTCTGGATAAGAATGTGCACACAGGCAGACAAGTCTCACCTGCTCCAGAGGTCTCTCTCTCTCTGCCTTAAAGACATTCGGACGAGGAAGCCTCAGCTGCATCAATGGGCAGAAAATTTCACAAGCCTCTGAGGGAAGGTATTCCTCCTCAACTCAGTCCCCTCATTTTGAGGCTCTATCCCCTGGTGTCACCCACCAGTGGAAACACCCTCCCCACTTCTGTCTTACCTCATCCCTCTGTAATTTGAGATGTTTCTACAACATCTCCCCCACCATCCCATCCCATGGTTATAAATTCTAACGGGTACAGTCCCAGACGACTCACTCTCTCCTCAGAAACCAGCCCTCTCAACTCCAGAACCAACCTCCTCTGCACCCCCTCCAGGACCAGTATACTCTTTCTCAAGTAACGATTTCGAGATGCTGGTGTTGGATTGAAGTTGGACCAAGTTGAAAATCACATGACATCAGGTTATAGTCCCAAGAGGTTTATTTGGAAGAACAAGCTTTTGGAGCGCGGTTGAAAGTTCACTTGAGAGGTAACTTTTTTAAAAAAAAAAATTGCAATTTACATATGAAAGAACTGAGGAGAAAGTGAGGTCTGCAGATGCTGGAGATCAGAGATGGAAATGTGTTGCTGGAAAAGCGCAGCAGGTCAGGCAGCATCTAGGGAACAGGAGAATCGACGTTTCGGGCATTAGCCCTTCTTCAGGAAACGTCTTCAGGCTAATGCCCGAAACGTCGATTCTCCTGTTCCCTGAAGAAGGGCTAATGCCCGAAACGTCGATTCTCCTGTTTCCTGAAGAAGGGCTAATGCCCGAAACGTCGATTCTCCTGTTCCCTGAAGAAGGGCTAATGCCCGAATCGTCGATTCTCCTGTTCCCTGAAGAAGGGCTAATGCCCGAAACGTCGATTCTCCTGTTTCCTGAAGAAGGGCTAATGCCCGAAACGTCGATTCTCCTGTTCCCTGAAGAAGGGCTAATGCCCGAATCGTCGATTCTCCTGTTCCCTGAAGAAGGGCTAATGCCCGAAACGTCGATTCTCCTGTTTCCTGAAGAAGGGCTAATGCCCGAAACGTCGATTCTCCTGTTCCCTGGATGCTGCCTGACCTGCTGCGCTTTTCCAGCAACACATTTCCATATGAAAGAACTGGCCATTCAAACAGATGGGAGACTTAAACAGTCCAGGTCTTCTTCAATGTTTCATTTCAGTTACATCACACAGTAAACTTTTGTTACAAATTCTGTGTCTGACAATCTTATCCCCCCATAACCACCTTGTGGCATTCCACTGGTCATATTGGTCAGGGTATTGAGTACAGGAGTTGGGAGGTCATGTTGCGGCTGTACAGGACATTGGTTAGGCCACTGTTGGAATATTGCGTGCAATTCTGGTCTCCTTCCTATCGGAAAGATGTTGTGAAACTTGAAAGGGTTCAGAAAAGATTCACAAGGATGTTGCCAGGGTTGGAGGGTTTGAGCTATTGGGAGAGGCTGAATAAGCTGGGGCTGTTTTCCCTGGACCGTCGGAGGCTGAGGGGGTGACCTTATAGAGGTTTACAAAATTATGAGGGGCATGGATAGGATAAATAGATAAAATCTTTTCCCTGGGGTGGGGGAGTCCAGAACTAGAGGGGCATAGGTTTAGGGTGAGAGGGGAAAGATATAAAAGGGGCAACTTTTTCACGCAGAGGGTGTATGGAATGAGCTGCCAGAGGAAGTGGTGGAGGCTGGTACAATTGCAACATTTAAGAGGCATTTGGATGGGTATATGGGCCGGGTGCTGGCAGGTGGGACTAGATTGGGTTGGGATATCTGGGTCGGCATGGCCGGGTTGGACCGAAGGGTCTGTTTCCGTGCTGTACGTGTCTATGACCACCTGATGAAGGAAAGGTGCCCCGAAAGCTCGTGCTTCCAAATAAACCTGTTGGCACTATAACCTGGTGTGGGGGGATTTTTAAACTTTCTCAACTAAGTGTTTCTGAATAGTTTGAGGAGAGGTCTTTGGGAGATGCAGAGAAGACAGACCTTGGGGGGGGGGGGGGGGGGGGGAGACAAGATAGACCAAAATGGCCACCTCCTGCGCTGTCACAAATAGGTCAATTCCTTGGAGAAAATGTTTGGTTTAATCAAGTTGCAAGATATGACTAAAGACCACCATTGCAAGTGGTCTTTAGTCATAGGAGGGGGGGGGGGGGCAGAATCTGCCCATTACGAGCCTCCTGATTCCAACCTCCACTCCCCAGTCACCATTCCATTCCATTCCATCCCCTGCTGCCTGACTCACCCTGACCCCACAGCCAGCTGCCCAGCTCCCTCTGCCAAACCTTGGGAGAGGAGCTGAAAAATGTGTTGCTGGTGGGGGGGGGGGGAAGGGGGGGAAGGGGGGGAAAGGGGGGGGAGGGAAGGGGGGGAAAGGGGGGGGAGGAAAGGGGGGGGGGAAAGAGGGGGGGGAAAGAGGGGGGGGGGAAAGAGGGGGGGGGGGGAAGAGGGGGGGGGGAAAGGGGGGGGGGGAAAGAGGGGGGGGGGAAAGAGGGGGGGGGAAAGAGGGGGGGGGGAAAGAGGGGGGGGGGAAAGAGGGGGGGGGAAAGGAAGGGGGAGGAAGGGGGGGGAGGAAGGGGGGGGAGGAAGGGGGGGGAGGAAGGGGGGGGAGGAAGGGGGGGGGAGGAAGGGGGGGGGAGGAAGGGGGGGGGAGGAAGGGGGGGGGAGGAAGGGGGGGGAGGGAAGGGGGGGGGGGGAGGAAGGGGGGGGGAAAGGGGGGGGGAAAAGAGAAGGAAGGGGGGGGGGAAGGGAAGTGGGGGGGGAAGTGGGGGGGAGAAACCTCAAACAATGCCAGGTCCGGCTCAGAAAGTTGTCTGACCTGCTCCTGTGCAGAACCGAGAGCATTCCAAACCCCCCCCCCCCCCCCCCACAACTTGAGACAGGGACGAAAGGTAAACTCCCTGCCCGCATTTTCCCAACTGCGAGGAGTCTAAGGCTGAAATTGCACTCCCTGATGCTGGGGGGGGGGGGGAAGAGCCAGATATATTTCACCTTGAACAAATTGACTGACTTCACCCCCCTCCCCAACACCCCCCCCCCCCCCAGAACTGAGACCGACTCCCTGCCTGAACTTGGTCCCGAGAGAATGCCTCAGCACAGAGTTCAAGCAGAGGGGACCCTCCTCTCTCTCTCTGTGTCTGTCTCTCACTCACTCTCTCACACACTCACTCACACACTCACTCACACACTCACTCACTCACACACTCACTCACTCACACACTCACTCACTCACACACTCACTCACTCACACACTCACTCACTCACACACTCACTCACTCACACACTCACTCACTCACTCACTCACACACTCACTCACTCACACACTCACTCACTCACACACTCACTCACTCACTCACTCACTCACTCACTCCCCACAGACAAAGCAGCCAGGGCTGGGCTTTGAGAGGTGCAGAGGAAAGTTCCCCGACTCCTTTCCCTGCCGCCCCATACTGACTGTCAATGTCCTCGATCAGACTCGCGGTTCCCGGCATGTAGTTCATGGCTCCAAGGCAACTCCGGCTGCATTGCCCCAGCTGGCGACCCAACCCTCTTAAAGGGCCACTCCTCCCACCCACTCACCCACCCTGGTCAGCTGACAGCAGCTCAGGGGAGAGAGGCCGTTCAGCCCATCGTCTCCATCCGCTCTACGTAACGTGCATTTCCCTACAGCTCATCCACCCTAACCTGTACATCCCTGAGCACTATGGGGTAATATAGCACGGCCAATCCACCCTAACCTGCACATCCCTGAGCACTATGGGTAATTTAGCATGGCCAATCCACCCTAACCTGTACATCCCTGAACACTATGGGGTAATTTAGCATGGCCAATCCACCCTAACCTGTACATCCCTGAACACTATGGGGTAATATAGCACGGCCAATCCACCCTAACCTGCACATCCCTGAGCACTATGGGGTAATATAGCACGGCCAATCCACCCTAACCTGCACATCCCTGAGCACTATGGGGTAATATAGCACGGCCAATCCACCCTAACCTGCACATCCCTGAGCACTATGGGTAATTTAGCATGGCCAATCCACCCTAACCTGTACATCCCTGAACACTATGGGGTAATTTAGCATGGCCAATCCACCCTAACCTGCACATCCCTGAGCACTATGGGGTAATTGAGCACGGCCAATCCACCCTAACCTGTACATCCCTGAACACTATGGGGTAATTGAGCATGGCCAATCCACCCTAACCTGTACATCCCTGAACACTATGGGTAATTTCCCATGGCCAATCCACCCTAACCTGCACATTCCTGAACACTATGGGGTAATTTAGCATGGCCAATCCACCCTAACCTGCACATCCCTGAGCACTATGGGGTAATTTCCCATGGCCAATCCACCCTAACCTGCACATCCCTGAACACTATGGGTAATTTAGCACGGCCAATCCACCCTAACCTGTACATCCCTGAGCACTATGGGTAATTTAGCATGGCCAATCCACCCTAACCTGCACATCCCTGAGCACTATGGGGTAATTTAGCACAGCCAATCCACCCTAACCTGCACATCCCTGAACACTATGGGTTAATTTAGCATGGCCAATCCACCCGAACCTGTACATCCCTGAGCACTATGGGTAATTCAGCATGGCCAATCCACCCTAACCTGTACATCCCTGAACACTATGGGTAATTCAGCATAGCCAATCCACCCTAACCTACACATCCCTGAGCACTATGGTTAATTTAGCACGGTCAATCCACCCTAACCTGCACATCCCTGAACACTATGGGTAATTTAGCACAGCCAATCCACCCTCACCTACACATCCCTGAGCACTATGGGTAATTTAGCATGGCCAATCCCGCCTTACCTACACATCTCTGAACACTATGGGGCAATTTCCCATGGCTAATCTCCCCTGGCAAACAATTCATCGCTGCAAGACAACACCAGCTGCATTTCCCCAGCTTGGAACCCTCCCTCTTAAAGGGCCACTCCTCCCACCCACCCTGGTCAGGTGACAGCAGCTCAGGGGAGAGGGTGTTCAGGCCTTCACATGTGCCCCTTGTCTCACTGCCAGTTGCCAGTCTCATCCCCAGACCCTTGCTTCTCACCGCCATTCCAAGGGTGGGGTCGGACACAGTCAGCGATGTGATCCAATTGCTCATGAAGCTGGAGAGTTACGCGGTTGAGTCTGAGACGAGTGTCCTCGTGGGCGAATAGAAGAATTCTGAGGGTCTGAGATACCAGTTGGGGGACGACTGTGGAAACGCACTGGCATACGTTCAAGGGTCAGCTGTGGTAATTGTTCATTTGTGTCCAGGGAACACAGGCCAGTCCAGACCTCAAACAGAAAATTAGATTGAGCCTTCAATCTACAGGAGAACACAGTGGTGTTCCACAAGGATCAGCGCTGGGTCCACTGTTGTCTGTCCTTTATATAAATGATTTGGATGGGACTATAGGAGGTGTGGTTCGTCAGTTTGCGACTGACACCAAGATTGGTGGGAGAGTGGACAGTGAAGAAGGTGATCTAAGCTTACAAAGGGATCTTGATCAATGTTTTGAGCGAGAGGGAGAGATTGAAGAGGCTGGAGCTGTTCTCCCTGGAGTGTCGGAGGCTTCTAGAGGTTTACAAAATTATGAGGGGCATGGATAGGATAAATTGACAAAGCCTTTTCCCTGGGGTGGGGGAGTCCAGAACGGGAGGGCACAGGTTTAGGGTGACGGGGGAAAGATATAAAAGAGACCTAAGGGGCAACTTTTTCCATACAGAGGTACGTGTTTGGAATGAGCTGCCAGAGGAAGTGGTGGAGGCTGGTACAATTGCAACATTTAAAAGGCATCTGGATGGGTATATGAATAGGAAGGGTTTGGAGGGATATGGGCCGGGTGCTGGCAAATGGGGCTAGATTGGGTTGGGATATCTGGTCGGCATGGACGGGTTGGGCCGAAGGGTCTGTTTCCCTGCTGTACATCTCTATGACTCCAAATGGGTCAATGGGCTGAGGAGTGGCAGATGGAGTTAATTTGGACAAATGTGAGGCATTGCATTTGGAAAAAACACGATTTATACGGTTAACAGTAGGGCCTTGGGTGACCAACAGGGGTCAGGGACATAATTCTTTGAAGTTTGTGCTACATGCGGACAGGGTGGTTAAGAAAGCGTTCAGTGTGTTTGCTCAGACCTTCGAGTGCAAGGGTTAGAACGTGCTCCTGAGTTCGGAGAGACTGTCGGTCCGGAGTAATTTCTTTTGAGTCATCCGTTTGGAAATTCTGCCCGGCCTTCAGCCGATCGTTCCTTTTTGGCAACATACCAGCCGTTCCTATCAATTCGATGACACCCTTCCCGTCTTCCACGAGCCTGGGGGAGTCCACTCTTTCTTACCCAGCTCTTCCTTTCCAAAGGAATGTGTCCATGGAGAATCCCCTGAAACATTGACCAACACTTCCCTCTCGTTGTAAACTGAAAAATGTTGACCCAAACCACCCATATTCAATGCCGTATTCACACCTTTGTGTGTTGGCTGAGTGTCTGGACCAGATGGGCCAATGGGCTGTGAAGTGGCAGATGGAGTTTAATTCAGATAAATGTGAGGTGCTGCATTTTGGGAAAGCAAATCTTAGCAGGACTTCTACACTTAATGGTAAGGTCCGAGGGAGTGTTGCTGAACAAAGAGACCTTGGAGTGCAGGTTCACAGCTCCTTGAAAGTGGAGTTGCAGGGAGATAGGATAGTGAAGAAGGCGTTTGGTATGCTTTCCTTTATTGGTCAGAGTATTGAGTACAGGAGTTGGGAGGTCATGTTGCAGCTGGACAGGACATTGGTTAGGCCACTGTTGGAATATTGCGCGCAATTCTGGTCTCCTTCCTATCGGAAAGATGTTGTGAAACTTGAAAGGGTTCAGAAAAGATTTACAAGGATGTTGCCAGGGTTGGAGGGTTTGAGCTGTTGGGAGAGGGTGGCATTGTTTTCCCTGGAGCGTCGGAGGCTGGGGGATGATCTTATAGAGATTAATAAAATTGAGGGGCATGGATAGGATAAATAGACAAAGTCTTTTCCCTAGGGGGGGAGTCCAGAACAAGAGGGCATAGGTTTAGGGTGAGGGGGGAAAGATATAAAAGAGACCTAAGGGGCAACATTTTCACCCAGAGGGTGGTACGTGTATGGAATGAGCTGCCAGAGGATGTGATGGAGGCTGGTACAATTGCAACATAAAAAGGCATTTGGATGGGTATATGAATAGGAAGGGTTTGGAGGGATATGGGCCGGGTGCTGGCAGGTGGGACTAGAGTGGGTTGGGACATCTGGGTCGGCATGGACAGGTTGGACCGAAGGGTCTGTTTCTATGCTGTACATCTCTATGACTGTATAAATGGGACGGGGACGTATTGAGATGTCTGGTTGGGGGCGGCGGGGTGGGGAACAAAAGTTTGACCGAAGGGTCTGTTTCCATGCCGTACAACTCTGTACCAGAACTGAAAGCTGGCAGGTGGGTGAATTGGTGAGCACTGAATGCCAGCTCAGATACATGGCTACAGACTGGGCAAGACTGGAACCCACTGATTGAAGGGCACTTGACATTTGACAAGGACGAGAGGAAAGGGATAAGGTGGGGCAGCTCTGGTAATAAAGGTGTGGAACTTGCCTATTTACCCTATCCATGCCCCTCATAATTTATAAACCTCTGTAAGGTCATCCCTCAGCCTCCAACGCTCCAGGGAAAACAGCCCCAGCCTGTTCAGCCTTTCCCTGTAGCTCAAACACTCCAACCCTGGCAACATCCTTGGAAATCTTTTCTGAACCCTTTGAAGTTTCCCAACAGAATTGTACGCAGCAAGTCTTTAGGCCGTCTGTGTGCCCTTACTTACAGTGTGGAAACAGACCCTCCAAAGAGCAACCCACCCAGACCCATTCCCAACCATTTACCCCTTCACCTAACATTACAGGCAATTTAGCATGGCCAATCCACCCGAACCTGCACATCCCTGAGCACTATGGGTAATTTAGCATGGCCAATCCACCCTCACCTGCACATCCCTGAGCACTATGGGTAATTTAGCATGGCCAATCCATCCTAACCTGCACATCCCTGAGCAGTATGGGGTAATTTAGCATGGCCAATCCACCCTAACCTGCACATCCCTGAACACTACGGGTAATTTAGCATGGCCAATCCACCCTAACCTGCACATCCCTGAGCACTATGGGTAATTTAGCATGGCCAATCCACCCTAACCTGCACATCCCTGGGTACTATGGGGTAATTTAGCACGGCCAATCCACCCTAACCTGCACATCCCTGAGCCTTATGGGGTAATTTAGCATGGCCAATCCACCCTAACCTGCACATCCCTGAGCACTATGGGGTAATTTAGCATGGCCAATCCACCCTAACCTGCACATCCCTGAGCAGTATGGGGTAATTTAGCATGGCCAATCCACCCTAACCTGCACATCCCTGAGCAGTATGGGGTAATTTAGCATGGCCAATCCACCCTAACCTGCACATCCCTGAGCACTATGGGGTAATTTAGCATGGCCAATCCACCCTAACTTGCACATCCCTGGGTACTATGGGTAATTTAGCACAGCCAATCCACCCGAACTTGCACATCCCTGGGTACTATGGGTAATTTAGCACAGCCAATCCACCCTAACCTGCACATCCCTGAACACTACGGGTAATTTAGCATGGCCAATCCACCCTAACCTGCACATCCCTGAGATCTATGGGTAATTTCGCATGGCCAATCCACCCTAACCTGCACATCCCTGAGCACTATGGGTAATTTAGCATGGCCAATCCACCCTCACCTGTGCATCCCTGAGCACTATGGGTAATTTAGCACGGCCAATCCTCCCTAACCTGCACATCTTTGGAGTGTGGGATGAAACCGGAGCACCCGGAGGAAACCCACGCAGACACGGGGAGAATGTGCAAACTCCACACACACACAGTCGCCTGAGGCCCTTATTTACTGGGACTGAGTAATGTTTGGTTCCCCCGCTCCATTCCTGCCAAATGCTGATAACGTTTGTCCAACTGCCTCCAAATGTCCCTTTTCTTCACGGTGGGAAGGTCATTGATGAAGCTGCTGAAGATGGTTGACCCTGTGGACATGACCCTGCTGACCTCTCGCAGGCGGGACGGTGACCCTCCAACAACCACCATCATCTTCCCCTGTGCTGGGCAAGATCCCAACACACGGAGAGTTTGCTCCCTACTCCCTATTTCCAGTTTTGCCAGGGCTCCTCGAGACCACACTCACTCGAACGAGACCCTGATGTCCCTCTTCCCTCCCCGCTTTCATTTCCAGCCAAATGGAACTATCGGAAAGCTGGGGGATTTTAACCGTTGAAGTGGAAAAGGCTACGAGAAGCTGAAATCGAATGGGGTGGGGAGACCCCTGTGTCCCTGAACAGCATCCTGGGGTATGGTGCGATGGTCACTGGGGAATCGATGAGAGGGGGAGGGTGTGTGTGTGTATATATTTTTATATATATATATATATATATATATATATATATAAAATATACACACACACTCTCTCATACTCTCACACAGATATACACACACACACACAGACAGATACTCATACACACTCTCACCCACACACAGACAGACACAGTCTCACATGCACATTCTCTCATACACACACACTCACTCACATTCATAGACACACACTCATACACACAAACTTTCACATACAGACACACACACACACAGATACACACAGTCACACACACAGATGCACAACACAGACACATAGCGATGCAAACAGATACACACAGAGACACACACGCAGAGACATTCAGACACACACAAAGAGACACAGACACAGATATGCACTCACACACAGGCGCACACACATAAACACACTCACAGAGACACACAGGAATACAGACACACATTCTCACACAGACATACACACACACAGATACACAGCAATACAAACAGACACACACAGAGACACACTCTCAGACACTCTCTCACACACAGACACACACACACACTCCTTCCTCTCTGTCTCCCTCTGCTAAAACCACCCAAGTCAAACATCCATAAGATATAAGAGCAGAATTAGGCCATCCGGCCCATTGAGTCTGCTCCACCATCTAATCAGGGCTGATATATTTCTCAGCCCCATTGTCCTGCCTTCTCCCCGTAGACCTTGATCCCCTTACGCATCACGAACCGATCTGTGTCCTAAATAGACACAGTGACCTCGCCTCCACATCCTGCTGCAGCAATGAGTTCCACAGATTCGTCACCAGCCGGCTGAAGAAATTTCTCCTCATCTCGGTCTGAAATGGTCATCCCTTCACACTGAGGCTGTGCCCTTGGGTCTTCGTCTCACCTTTGTGTGGAAACATCCTGTCCATGTTCACTCGATCCAGGCCTTTCAGTGTTCTGGAAGTCTCAATCCAATCCCCCTGAACATCATTCTCAACTCCATCGGGGACACCCACCTAAAGAGTGCTCACTACTCCTCACACAAGCCCATCATCCCTGAGACAATTTTGGTTAACCTCCTCCCCCTCCACACATCCTTCCTTAGATACGGGGCCCAAAACTGCTGACAATATTCCAAATGTGGTCTCACTCTCACACACACACAGAGCCACACGCACAGAGACTCACAGCGATACAAACACACACACACACGTGCACTCACATAGAGACACACAGCAATACAGACACACGACACACTCACAGAGCCACACACAGAGACGCACTCACAAAGACACAGACAGACACACACTCAAAAAGCCACACAGACACACACAGCAGCACAAAATGACACACAGAGAGAAGCACATACACAGAGACACAAAGCGATAAAAACAGACACATACAGGCACCTTCACATACACAGAGAAGCACACACAGAGACACACAGCAATACAGACACACAAAGACACACACTCACCGAGCCCCACACACAGAGATGCACACACACACACAGTGACACACTCAGAGTCATACAGACATACACAGAGACACAGAGCGATAAAAACAGACACATACAGGCACCTTCGCATACGCAGAGAAGCACTCACACAGAGACACACGAACAGATTAGATTAGATTAGATTCCCTACAGTGTGGAAACAGGCCCTTCGGCCCAACCAGTCCACACCAACCCTATGAAGAGCCATTCCCCGACGTTGACCCCTTCACCTAACACTACGGGCAATTTAGCATGGCCAATTCACCGAACCTGCACATCTTTGGACTGTGGGAGGAAACTGAGCACCTGGAGGAAACCCACGCAGACACGGGGAGAATGTGCAAACTCCACACAGTTCGCCTGAGGTGGGAATTGAACCCGGGTCTCTGGCGCTGTGAGGCAGCAGTGCTAACCACTGAGCCACCGTGCACCAATGCACACACACAGAGATGCACCCACACACACAGTGATACAGAGACACACTCATAGAGCCACACAGACACTCAGCAATACAAACATACACAAGACACACACACACAGACACACAACGGTACAGACACACACACAGGCACCTTCATATACACAGAGAAGCACTCACACAGAGACACACAAACAGACACACTCACAGGGCCCCACACACTGAGATGCACACACACAGAGAACCACTCACACAGACACACAGCAATACAAACAGGCACACACACACAGACACACTCACACAGAGACACAGACACACACAGACCGCACTTACAGAGACACAGACACACTCACACAGAGACACAAATAGATACACACAGAGTCACACACCAATACACACACAGAAACCTGACACAGCCTCAGCAGGACATCTTGGGCCCTCTGGAAGCGAAAGCTCACATTCCATTTGCCTTCCGAACCACTAACTGAACCTGCCTCGTAAACCCGTACAGAATCCAGAGCTGGGACTCCCAAGCCCCCTTTGTACTTGGGCTTTCTGAAACCTTTCCTGTTTGACCAACCAGTCTCTGTCTCTCTCCTTCCGACCAAATTGCATCACCTCACACTTAGCCACATTGTCGTCCATCTGCCACTTGTTAGCCCACTCTCCTAACCTGTCCAAATCTTTCCCCTGCCTCCTCAATGCGACCTGGCCCTCCGCCTGTCCTTATAAACTCTCATATTCTTCGCCCAGATTGTTAATGTGTCACGTGAGAATGTCGTGTGGTCCCAACACTGATCCCCGAGTGGGACTCCACCAGTTCCTGGCTGCCATTCCTGATGAAGACCCCCTTGTCTCTGTTTTCCGATGGTGAGCCAATCCTCTCTCCACGCCAAGACCTGGGCCGGCAGCCTCCTGTGCAGCACCTCGTCACACTGGACTGCATTAACGTCCCCAACCTGTCCAGTCAGACGGGAGCCGCAGAAACAGACAGAAAGACGGCAGGTCTGCTGAGGGGGGGGCGGATGGGGAGGCGGATGGGGAGGGGGGTGGGGGGGGGGGGGGTGGGTGGGTTTCTCTCCGGGGGAGACGCTGATACCGAGGAGCAGCACGCGAAAAGCCTCACCGGGAGAGAGGGCCAACGCAACGGCCAAAGAGCGAGGTGCCCAGGCGAGTGACGAGAGAGTTCACCAGTTTTACTCCAAATAAAAACCCAATCTGCTTCCAAAACAATTCAACAGAAACACAAAATCAAAGCGTGCCCGTAATCGGAGCGGTCAGATTCCTGATCCTGTTGGTGGTGGTGGTGGTGGGGGGAGGGAGGGAGGCTGGGGAGACGGAACGTTCTGGAATCGGCTCGCTGAGCGACTGCACCATTTGGAAATTGTGAGGCCTGGGGGGGGTGGTGTGGGGAGAGGATCTGTTTGGGTGGGAGGTCCAGAGGGAAACGGAAGGTGGGGGGGGTGGGGGTGGGCTGGTGGAGGGTGAACTGGGCAGCCCCCGTGCCCGGGGAGATGGTGACTGAAAGTGAGGGTGGGGGGGTGGGGGGAGGGGGGGGTTGTTGCGGTGTGTGTCAGTGGGCGGGTGCGGAGCTGCCCTTCATGGTCGCCGCCTGTTGGCGTTGCCGTGCTCCCAGGCCTGGCTGCTGGAGCTGAGGTGGTGCCAGGCCTCAGAGGGGGCCGCTCCTTGCCTGTGCAGGTGTGGGGAGAGCTGGGGGCCCGGTGTGAATGGGTGCCTCCTGGCCTGGGCGTTGTCGTCCAGCGGGGAGGAGCAGGAGGAGGATGACACCAAGGTGCTGCTGCTGCTGCCGCCGCTGGTGTCCAGCTGTCTGCTGCTGGTGTCGCTCAGGCGGCTACTGGACGACGATGGGAAGCTGGCCTCTCCGTCCACACCCTCCAGGGCGCTGGATGAGGAGGAGGAGGCGGTGGAAGGCCCCAAGCTGGACGGACTCTCTGGGCCCTGCAGATCCCCCAGGTGCCAGTACTGCCTGCTGTTCTGAGGCAGGTAGATGGAAAAGGCCTGATGTCTGTCCTCCTCCGGCTCAGCGTGGCCCGGGGAAACGCCGTCACACTGCCCCGGCACGTCTTCCAGCTCGACGTGGGACAAGAGGCCCAGCGGGAGGTCAGCCACAATCTCAGGGAGCTCCCCCGGCGACTGATCGACTCTCCTGCAGAGACAGACAGAGGGAGAGAGCAGCAGCAGCTGCTGGTCACAAACACAGGCGCAGAGCTTTCCCCCTGAATCCTCACCATTTGGTCCTACACAGCACAGTGTGTGTGTGTGTGAGAGAGAGAGAGAGTACGTGTCTGTCTGTGTGTGTGTACGTGTGTGTGGGTGAGAGTCTGTATGTAGGTGTGTCTGTGTGAGTGTACGTGTGTGAGTCTGTATGTAGGCGTGTGTATGAATGTGTACATGTCTGAGAGAAAGAGTGTGTGTGTTGTTTACATGTGAGAGTCTGTATGTAGGTGTGTGAATGTCTACGTGTATGTGAGAGAGTGTGTATGTATAAGTGTGTGAGTCTGTAGGTGTGGCTGTAAGTGTGTACGTGTGTGTGTGAGTGTGTATGTGTGGGTACGTATGTGAGACTGTTTGTAGGTGTGTGTAAGAGAGTGAATGTGTGTGTAACAGAAAGAGAGCGTGTGTGTATGTGTGTGAGTCTGTACATAGGTGTGTGTATGAATGTGTCCGTGTCTGTGTGAGTGAATGTGTCCGTGTCTGTGTGAGAGAGAGTGAGTGTATGTGTACATGAGAGAGAGTCTGGATGTCGGGGTGTGTATGTGTGTGTGTGTGTGTGAATGTATGTGTGTGTGAGAGAGAGAGTCTATAAGTGTGAGTTTGTATGTAGGTGTGTGTGTGAAAATATGTGTGTGAGAGAGTGAGAAAGAAAGTGTGTCTGCGTGTAGATGTATTTGTGAATGTATACATGTGTGTGTGTAAGAGAGAGAGAGAGTGAGAGAGAGAGAGAGACACAGAGAGAGAGTGTAAGAGAGAGAGAGACAGAGAGAGAGAGAGGGAGAGAGAGGGAGTGTGTGTGTGTGTGTGTGTGTGTGTGTGTGTGTGAGTGAGTGAGAGAGAGAGAGAGAGAGAGTCTGTCTGTCAGTGTGTGTGAGAAAGTATGCGACGCTCAGTAGCAGCAGTGGGTACCATCTACAAGACACACTGCAGCAACTCCCCCAGGCTCCTCAGACAGCACCTTCCAAACCCCACGGCCACTTCCATCGGGAAGGACAAGGGGCAGCAGGTACATGGGAACACCACCCCCCCGCTGCAAGATCCCCCTCTGAGCCCCTCACCGTCCACGACTCGGAAATATATCGGTCGCTGGGTCAGAATCCTGGGCCTCCCTCCCTCAGGGTGCTGTGAGTGGGGGGGGGGTCCCTCCACCACACGGGACGGCAGTGGTTCGAGCAGGCAGCTCACCCCCCCCACCTTCACAAGGGGGGCAGTTAGGGACGGGCCAATAAACAATGCCCAGGGGCCATGAATGAAACAGAAGAGGAACAAAACTGGACGCGAGCCAGGAAGCTTAGAGTTCCTGATGGAGACGCTGGGCTGGGGATTGTGGGAGAGTGGAACGCAGCATGACCACATTAGGAAGAGGGGAGGAGGGAGAGAGAGACAGAGAGAGACAGAGAGAGAGAGAGAGACAGAGAGCGAGAGAGAGAGAGAGAGAGACAGAGACAGAGAGAGAGAGAGATACCTGTTCTTCACCAGAGCCTGTCGACACATCTTCACAACAGCCAGGAGGAAGTGAGCAATGGACAGGAGCAGGGCCCAGAGGCCTTCAGCAATGCGACTCCTGTGGGGGAAGACGACACGGGCTGGATTCACCTCAGTGCAGGACGGCCCAGTCTGAGGCGCTCAGAGTGACTGGCAATCTCATCAGTCACGTTCCACACCCTGTGACTGGGGCGAGGGGACAGCTGACTCCACGCTGAGCCAACCCCAGCATCCCACTCACAAGATGGCTGCTCAATGGAGTCCCCACAGGTGATCTATCACCCGGCCTGCGCACTAAGGGGCAGTTTCCCGTGGCCGATCCACCCTGACCTGCGCAGCTTTGGAACGTGGGAGGAAACCGGAGCACCGGGAGCAAACCCACGCAGACGCGGGGGGAGAATGTGCAACAGACAGTCGCCCGAGGCTGGAATCGAACCCGGGTCCCTGGCGCTGTGAGGCAGCCGTGCTCACCACTGGGCCACTGAGCAAGGCATAGAGATCCTGGGCCAAAGGAGATGAAAGGGAGAAGGCGGGGACTGAAATGGATGATCAGGCAAGGATCACAGTGAATGGGATAGCAGCAGTGCAGGACCGAGTGGCCAAATCCTGCACCAATTTTTTGCTGTTCCCATGTCGAGGAGGTGAAGGGATCAGAGTCAGGAAACAGAACTGAAAGGACAGCCCTCATATAGTCCCAGTGTCAATAAATTAGTAACAGAGATTGAGTGATGACAAACGGGCATCAGGGTGAAATGCTGAATTGCCACCAGCTCATACCCCAAGCTGGTGTGCCAGTGGGAGCGCGTGGTGCGTAGCCACAGAGACCCTCCCCAGTTCACAGCCCACAGCTCACCGGGCAACAGGATACACTCGGATTGGCAGCTGCACACCCGTACGGTCCCACTTCGCCCTCTGAACAGTCAGGGCAATCCTCTGGAGTGACCCTACAAGAAGAGAAACAACAAAACTTGGAAATCAGAGCCCGAGCCCAACACAAAACCAGACGCCGAGACAGAGGGTGTAACAGGGAGAGTGTTATAGCTGAGAGTGAGGGTGTCACAGAGAGTGTGTTATAACTGAGGGTGAGGGTGTCACAGAGAGTGTGTTATAACTGAGAGTGAGAGTGTCACAGACAGTGTGTTATAACTGAGAGTGAGGGTGTCACAGAGAGTGTTATAACTGAGAGTGAGGGTGTCATGGAGAGTGTTATAACTGAGAGTGAGGGTGCCACAGAGAGTGTTATAACTGAGAGTGAGGGTGTAACTAGAGAGTGTGTTATAACTGAGAGTGAGGGTGTCACAGAGAGTGTTATAACTGAGAGTGAGGGTGTCAAAGACAGTCTGTTATAACTGAGAGTGAGGGTGTCACAGAGAGTATATTATAACTGAGAGTGAGGGTGTCACAGACAGTGTGTTATAACTGAGAGTGAGGGTGTAACAGACAGTGTGTTATAACTGAGAGTGAGGGTGTCACAGAGAGTTTTATAACTGAGAGGTATGGTGTGACAGGGAGAGTGTTATAACTGAGAGTGAGGGTGTCACAGAGAGTTTTATAACTGAGAGGTATGGTGTGACAGGGAGAGTGTTATAACTGAGAGTGAGGGTGTCACAGAGTGTGTTATAACTGAGGGTGAGGGTGTAACAGGGAGAGTGTTATAACTGAGAGTGAGGGTGTCACAGACAGAGTGTTATAACTGAGAGTGAGGGTGTAACAGAGAGTGTTATAACTGAGAGTGAGGGTGTCACAGAGAGTGTGTTATAACTGAGAGTGAGGGTGTCACAGAGAGTGTTATAACTAAGAGTGAGGGTGTCACAGAGTGTGTTATAACTGAGGGTGAGGGTGTAACAGGGAGAGTGTTATAACTGAGGGTGAGGGTGTAACAGGGAGAGTGTTATAACTGAGAGTGAGGGTGTCACAGAGAGTGTGTTATAGCTGAGAGTGAGGGTGTCACAGACAGTGTGTTATAACTGAGAGTGAGGGTGTAACAGGGAGAGTGTTATAACTGAGAGTGAGGGTGTCACAGAGAGTGTTATAACTGAGAGTGAGAGTGTCACAGACAGTGTGTTATAACTGAGAGTGAGGGTGTCACAGAGAGTGTTATAACTGAGAGTGAGGGTGTCATGGAGAGTGTTATAACTGAGAGTGAGGGTGTAACAGGGAGAGTGTTATAACTGAGAGTGAGGGTGTCACAGAGAGTGTTATAACTGAGAGTGAGGGTGTCATGGAGAGTGTTATAACTGAGAGTGAGGGTGTCTCAGAGTGTGTTATAACTGAGAGTGAGGGTGTCACAGAGAGTGTTATAACTGAGAGTGAGGGTGTCATGGAGAGTGTTATAACTGAGAGTGAGGGTGTAACAGGGAGAGTGTTATAACTGAGAGTGAGGGTGTAACAGGGAGAGTGTTATAACTGAGAGTGAGGGTGCCACAGAGAGTGTGTTATAACTGAGAGTGAGAGTGTCACAGACAGTGTGTTATAACTGAGAGTGAGGGTGTCACAGAGAGTTTTATAACTGAGAGGTATGGTGTGACAGGGAGAGTGTTATAACTGAGAGTGAGGGTGTAACAGGGAGAGTGTTATAACTGAGAGTGAGGGTGTCACAGAGAGTGTTATAACTGAGAGTGAGGGTGTCATGGAGAGTGTTATAACTGAGAGTGAGGGTGCCACAGAGAGTGTTATAACTGAGAGTGAGGGTGTAACTAGAGAGTGTGTTATAACTGAGAGTGAGGGTGTCACAGAGAGTGTTATAACTGAGAGTGAGGGTGTCAAAGACAGTCTGTTATAACTGAGAGTGAGGGTGTCACAGAGAGTATATTATAACTGAGAGTGAGGGTGTCACAGACAGTGTGTTATAACTGAGAGTGAGGGTGTCACAGAGAGTGTGTTATAACTGAGAGTGAGGGTGTCACAGAGAGTTTTATAACTGAGAGGTATGGTGTGACAGGGAGAGTGTTATAACTGAGAGTGAGGGTGTCACAGAGAGTTTTATAACTGAGAGGTATGGTGTGACAGGGAGAGTGTTATAACTGAGAGTGAGGGTGTCACAGAGTGTGTTATAACTGAGGGTGAGGGTGTAACAGGGAGAGTGTTATAACTGAGAGTGAGGGTGTCACAGACAGAGTGTTATAACTGAGAGTGAGGGTGTAACAGAGAGTGTTATAACTGAGAGTGAGGGTGTCACAGAGAGTGTGTTATAACTGAGAGTGAGGGTGTCACAGAGAGTGTTATAACTAAGAGTGAGGGTGTCACAGAGTGTGTTATAACTGAGGGTGAGGGTGTAACAGGGAGAGTGTTATAACTGAGGGTGAGGGTGTAACAGGGAGAGTGTTATAACTGAGAGTGAGGGTGTCACAGAGAGTGTGTTATAGCTGAGAGTGAGGGTGTCACAGACAGTGTGTTATAACTGAGAGTGAGGGTGTAACAGGGAGAGTGTTATAACTGAGAGTGAGGGTGTCACAGAGAGTGTTATAACTGAGAGTGAGAGTGTCACAGACAGTGTGTTATAACTGAGAGTGAGGGTGTCACAGAGAGTGTTATAACTGAGAGTGAGGGTGTCATGGAGAGTGTTATAACTGAGAGTGAGGGTGTAACAGGGAGAGTGTTATAACTGAGAGTGAGGGTGTCACAGAGAGTGTTATAACTGAGAGTGAGGGTGTCATGGAGAGTGTTATAACTGAGAGTGAGGGTGTCTCAGAGTGTGTTATAACTGAGAGTGAGGGTGTCACAGAGAGTGTTATAACTGAGAGTGAGGGTGTCATGGAGAGTGTTATAACTGAGAGTGAGGGTGTAACAGGGAGAGTGTTATAACTGAGAGTGAGGGTGTAACAGGGAGAGTGTTATAACTGAGAGTGAGGGTGCCACAGAGAGTGTGTTATAACTGAGAGTGAGAGTGTCACAGACAGTGTGTTATAACTGAGAGTGAGGGTGTCACAGAGAGTTTTATAACTGAGAGGTATGGTGTGACAGGGAGAGTGTTATAACTGAGAGTGAGGGTGTAACAGGGAGAGTGTTATAACTGAGAGTGAGGGTGTCACAGAGAGTGTTATAACTGAGGGTGAGGGTGTCATGGAGAGTGTTATAACTGAGAGTGAGGGTGTCACAGAGAGTGTTATAACTGAGGGTGAGGGTGTCATGGAGAGTGTTATAACTGAGAGTGAGGGTGTAACAGGGAGAGTGTTATAACTGAGAGTGAGGGTGCCACAGAGAGTGTGTTATAACTGAGAGTGAGAGTGTCACAGACAGTGTGTTATAACTGAGAGTGAGGGTGTCACAGAGAGTTTTATAACTGAGAGGTATGGTGTGACAGGGAGAGTGTTATAACTGAGAGTGAGGGTGTCACAGAGAGTGTTATAACTGAGAGTGAGGGTGTCATGGAGAGTGTTATAACTGAGAGTGAGGGTGTAACAGGGAGAGTGTTATAACTGAGAGTGAGGGTGTCACAGAGAGTGTTATAACTGAGGGTGAGGGTGTCATGGAGAGTGTTATAACTGAGAGTGAGGGTGTCTCAGAGTGTGTTATAACTGAGAGTGAGGGTGTAACAGGGAGAGTGTTATAACTGAGAGTGAGGGTGCCACAGAGAGTGTGTTATAACTGAGAGTGAGGGTGTCACAGAGAGTATATTATAACTGAGAGTGAGGGAGTCACAGACAGTGTGTTATAACTGAGAGTGAGGGTGTAACAGACAGTGTGTTATAACTGAGAGTGAGGGTGTCACAGAGAGTTTTATAACTGAGAGGTATGGTGTGACAGGGAGAGTGTTATAACTGAGAGTGAGGGTGTAACAGGGAGAGTGTTATAACTGAGAGTGAGGGTGTCACAGGGAGAGTGTTATAACTGAGAGTGAGGGTGTCACAGAGAGTGTGTTATAACTGAGAGTGAGGGTGTCACAGAGAGTGTGTTATAACTGAGAGTGAGGGTGTAACAGAGAGTGTGTTATAACTGAGAGTGAGAGTGTCACAGACAGTGTGTTATAACTGAGAGTGAGGGTGTCACAGAGAGTGTTATAACTGAGAGTGAGGGTGTCATGGAGAGTGTTATAACTGAGAGTGAGGGTGTCTCAGAGTGTGTTATAACTGAGAGTGAGGGTGTAACAGGGAGAGTGTTATAACTGAGAGTGAGGGTGCCACAGAGAGTGTTATAACTGAGAGTGAGGGTGTAACTAAAGAGTGTGTTATAACTGAGAGTGAGGGTGTCACAGAGAGTGTTATAACTGAGAGTGAGGGTGTCACAGACAGTGTGTTATAACTGAGAGTGAGGGTGTCACAGAGAGTATATTATAACTGAGAGTGAGGGTGTCACAGACAGTGTGTTATAACTGAGAGTGAGAGTGTAACAGACAGTGTGTTAGAACTGAGAGTGAGGGTGTCACAGAGAGTTTTATAACTGAGAGGTATGGTGTGACAGGGAGAGTGTTATAACTGAGAGTGAGGGTGTAACAGGGAGAGTGTTATAACTGAGAGTGAGGGTGTCACAGAGAGTGTGTTATAACTGAGAGTGAGGGTGTAACAGAGAGTGTGTTATAACTGAGAGTGAGGGTGTCACAGAGAGTGTTATAACTGAGAGTGAGGGTGTCACAGACAGTGTGTTATAACTGAGAGTGAGGGTGTCACAGAGAGTATGTTATAACTGAGAGTGAGGGTGTCACAGAGAGTATGTTATAACTGAGAGTGAGGGTGTCACAGAGAGTGTGTTATAACTGAGAGTGAGGGTATAACAGAGAGTGTGTTATAACTGAGAGTGAGGGTGTCACAGACAGTGTGTTATAACTGAGAGTGAGGGTGTAACAGAGAGTTTTATAACTGAGAGTGAGGGTGTAACAGACAGTGTGTTAAAACTGAGAGTGAGGGTGTCACAGAGAGTTTTATAACTGAGAGTGAGGGTGTAACAGACAGTGTGTTATAACTGAGAGTGAGGGTGTAACAGAGAGTTTTATAACTGAGAGGTATGGTGTGACAGGGAGAGTGTTATAACTGAGAGTGAGGGTGTCACAGAGTGTGTTATAACTGAGGGTGAGGGTGTAACAGGGAGAGTGTTATAACTGAGAGTGAGGGTGTCACAGAGAGTGTGTTATAACTGAGAGTGAGGGTGTCACAGAGAGTGTTATAACTAAGAGTGAGGGTGTCACAGAGTGTGTTATAACTGAGGGTGAGGGTGTCACAGAGAGTGTGTTATAGCTGAGAGTGAGGGTGTCACAGACAGTGTGTTATAACTGAGAGTGAGGGTGTAACAGGGAGAGTGTTATAACTGAGAGTGAGGGTGTCACAGAGAGTGTTATAACTGAGAGTGAGAGTGTCACAGACAGTGTGTTATAACTGAGAGTGAGGGTGTCACAGAGAGTGTTATAACTGAGAGTGAGGGTGTAACAGGGAGAGTGTTATAACTGAGAGTGAGGTTGTCACAGAGAGTGTTATAACTGAGAGTGAGGGTGTCATGGAGAGTGTTATAACTGAGAGTGAGGGTGTCTCAGAGTGTGTTATAACTGAGAGTGAGGGTGTCACAGAGAGTGTTATAACTGAGAGTGAGGTTGTCATGGAGAGTGTTATAACTGAGAGTGAGGGTGTAACAGGGAGAGTGTTATAACTGAGAGTGAGGGTGTCACAGAGAGTGTTATAACTGAGGGTGAGGGTGTCATGGAGAGTGTTATAACTGAGAGTGAGGGTGTCTCAGAGTGTGTTATAACTGAGAGTGAGGGTGTCACAGAGAGTTTTATAACTGAGAGGTATGGTGTGACAGGGAGAGTGTTATAACTGAGAGTGAGGGTGTCACAGAGTATGTTATAACTGAGGGTGAGGGTGTAACAGGGAGAGTGTTATAACTGAGAGTGAGGGTGTCACAGACAGAGTGTTATAACTGAGAGTGAGGGTGTAACAGAGAGTGTTATAACTGAGAGTGAGGGTGTCACAGAGAGTGTGTTATAACTGAGAGTGAGGGTGTCACAGAGAGTGTTATAACTAAGAGTGAGGGTGTCACAGAGTGTGTTATAACTGAGGGTGAGGGTGTAACAGGGAGAGTGTTATAACTGAGGGTGAGGGTGTAACAGGGAGAGTGTTATAACTGAGAGTGAGGGTGTCACAGAGAGTGTGTTATAGCTGAGAGTGAGGGTGTCACAGACAGTGTGTTATAACTGAGAGTGAGGGTGTAACAGAGAGTGTTATAACTGAGAGTGAGAGTGTCACAGACAGTGTGTTATAACTGAGAGTGAGGGTGTCACAGAGAGTGTTATAACTGAGAGTGAGGGTGTCATGGAGAGTGTTATAACTGAGAGTGAGGGTGTAACAGGGAGAGTGTTATAACTGAGAGTGAGGGTGTCACAGAGAGTGTTATAACTGAGAGTGAGGGTGTCACAGAGAGTGTTATAACTGAGAGTGAGAGTGTCACAGACAGTGTGTTATAACTGAGAGTGAGGGTGTCACAGAGAGTGTTATAACTGAGAGTGAGGGTGTCATGGAGAGTGTTATAACTGAGAGTGAGGGTGTAACAGGGAGAGTGTTATAACTGAGAGTGAGGGTGTCACAGAGAGTGTTATAACTGAGAGTGAGGGTGTCACAGAGAGTGTTATAACTGAGAGTGAGGGTGTCTCAGAGTGTGTTATAACTGAGAGTGAGGGTGTCACAGAGAGTGTTATAACTGAGAGTGAGGGTGTCTCAGAGTGTGTTATATCTGAGAGTGAGGGTGTAACAGGGAGAGTGTTATAACTGAGAGTGAGGGTGTCACAGAGAGTGTGTTATAACTGAGAGTGAGGGTGTAACAGAGAGTGTTTTATAACTGAGAGTGAGAGTGTCACAGACAGTGTGTTATAACTGAGAGTGAGGGTGTCACAGAGAGTGTTATAACTGAGAGTGAGGGTGTCATGGAGAGTGTTATAACTGAGAGTGAGGGTGTCTCAGAGTGTGTTATAACTGAGAGTGAGGGTGTAACAGGGAGAGTGTTATAACTGAGAGTGAGGGTGCCACAGAGAGTGTTATAACTGAGAGTGAGGGTGTAACTAGAGAGTGTGTTATAACTAGTGAGGGTGTCACAGAGAGTGTTATAACTGAGAGTGAGGGTGTCACAGACAGTGTGTTATAACTGAGAGTGAGGGTGTCACAGAGAGTATATTATAACTGAGAGTGAGGGTGTCACAGACAGTGTGTTATAACTGAGAGTGAGGGTGTAACAGACAGTGTGTTATAACTGAGAGTGAGGGTGTCACAGAGAGTGTTATAACTGAGAGTGAGGGTGTCACAGAGAGTGTGTTATAACTGAGAGTGAGGGTGTCACAGAGAGTGTGTTATAACTGAGAGTGAGGGTGTCACAGAGAGTGTTATAACTAAGAGTGAGGGTGTCACAGAGTGTGTTATAACTGAGGGTGAGGGTGTAACAGGGAGAGTGTTATAACTGAGGATGAGGGTGTAACAGGGAGAGTGTTATAACTGAGAGTGAGGGTGTCACAGAGAGTGTGTTATAGCTGAGAGTGAGGGTGTCACAGACAGTGTGTTATAACTGAGAGTGAGGGTGTAACAGGGAGAGTGTTATAACTGAGAGTGAGGGTGTCACAGAGAGTGTTATAACTGAGAGTGAGAGTGTCACAGACAGTGTGTTATAACTGAGAGTGAGGGTGTCACAGAGAGTGTTATAACTGAGGGTGAGGGTGTCATGGAGAGTGTTATAACTGAGAGTGAGGGTGTAACAGGGAGAGTGTTATAACTGAGAGTGAGGGTGTCACAGAGAGTGTTATAACTGAGGGTGAGGGTGTCATGGAGAGTGTTATAACTGAGAGTGAGGGTGTCTCAGAGTGTGTTATAACTGAGAGTGAGGGTGTAACAGGGAGAGTGTTATAACTGAGAGTGAGGGTGCCACAGAGAGTGTGTTATAACTGAGAGTGAGGGTGTCACAGAGAGTATATTATAACTGAGAGTGAGGGAGTCACAGACAGTGTGTTATAACTGAGAGTGAGGGTGTAACAGACAGTGTGTTATAACTGAGAGTGAGGGTGTCACAGAGAGTTTTATAACTGAGAGGTATGGTGTGACAGGGAGAGTGTTATAACTGACAGTGAGGGTGTAACAGGGAGAGTGTTATAACTGAGAGTGAGGGTGTAACAGGGAGAGTGTTATAACTGAGAGTGAGGGTGTCACAGAGAGTGTGTTATAACTGAGAGTGAGGGTGTAACAGAGAGTGTGTTATAACTGAGAGTGAGGGTGAAACAGAGAGTGTGTTATAACTGAGAGTGAGAGTGTCACAGACAGTGTGTTATAACTGAGAGTGAGGGTGTCACAGAGAGTGTTATAACTGAGAGTGAGGGTGTCATGGAGAGTGTTATAACTGAGAGTGAGGGTGTCTCAGAGTGTGTTATAACTGAGAGTGAGGGTGTAACAGGGAGAGTGTTATAACTGAGAGTGAGGGTGCCACAGAGAGTGTTATAACTGAGAGTGAGGGTGTAACTAAAGAGTGTGTTATAACTGAGAGTGAGGGTGTCACAGAGAGTGTTATAACTGAGAGTGAGGGTGTCACAGACAGTGTGTTATAACTGAGAGTGAGGGTGTCACAGAGAGTATATTATAACTGAGAGTGAGGGTGTCACAGACAGTGTGTTATAACTGAGAGTGAGAGTGTAACAGACAGTGTGTTAGAACTGAGAGTGAGGGTGTCACAGAGAGTTTTATAACTGAGAGGTATGGTGTGACAGGGAGAGTGTTATAACTGAGAGTGAGGGTGTAACAGGGAGAGTGTTATAACTGAGAGTGAGGGTGTCACAGAGAGTGTGTTATAACTGAGAGTGAGGGTGTAACAGAGAGTGTGTTATAACTGAGAGTGAGGGTGTCACAGAGAGTGTTATAACTGAGAGTGAGGGTGTCACAGACAGTGTGTTATAACTGAGAGTGAGGGTGTCACAGAGAGTATGTTATAACTGAGAGTGAGGGTGTCACAGAGAGTATGTTATAACTGAGAGTGAGGGTGTCACAGAGAGTGTGTTATAACTGAGAGTGAGGGTATAACAGAGAGTGTGTTATAACTGAGAGTGAGGGTGTCACAGACAGTGTGTTATAACTGAGAGTGAGGGTGTAACAGAGAGTTTTATAACTGAGAGTGAGGGTGTAACAGACAGTGTGTTAAAACTGAGAGTGAGGGTGTCACAGAGAGTTTTATAACTGAGAGTGAGGGTGTAACAGACAGTGTGTTATAACTGAGAGTGAGGGTGTAACAGAGAGTTTTATAACTGAGAGGTATGGTGTGACAGGGAGAGTGTTATAACTGAGAGTGAGGGTGTCACAGAGTGTGTTATAACTGAGGGTGAGGGTGTAACAGGGAGAGTGTTATAACTGAGAGTGAGGGTGTCACAGAGAGTGTGTTATAACTGAGAGTGAGGGTGTCACAGAGAGTGTTATAACTAAGAGTGAGGGTGTCACAGAGTGTGTTATAACTGAGGGTGAGGGTGTCACAGAGAGTGTGTTATAGCTGAGAGTGAGGGTGTCACAGACAGTGTGTTATAACTGAGAGTGAGGGTGTAACAGGGAGAGTGTTATAACTGAGAGTGAGGGTGTCACAGAGAGTGTTATAACTGAGAGTGAGAGTGTCACAGACAGTGTGTTATAACTGAGAGTGAGGGTGTCACAGAGAGTGTTATAACTGAGAGTGACGGTGTAAAAGGGAGAGTGTTATAACTGAGAGTGAGGGTGTCACAGAGAGTGTTATAACTGAGAGTGAGGGTGTCATGGAGAGTGTTATAACTGAGAGTGAGGGTGTCTCAGAGTGTGTTATAACTGAGAGTGAGGGTGTCACAGAGAGTGTTATAACTGAGAGTGAGGTTGTCATGGAGAGTGTTATAACTGAGAGTGAGGGTGTAACAGGGAGAGTGTTATAACTGAGAGTGAGGGTGTCACAGAGAGTGTTATAACTGAGGGTGAGGGTGTCATGGAGAGTGTTATAACTGAGAGTGAGGGTGTCTCAGAGTGTGTTATAACTGAGAGTGAGGGTGTCACAGAGAGTTTTATAACTGAGAGGTATGGTGTGACAGGGAGAGTGTTAGAACTGAGAGTGAGGGTGTCACAGAGTATGTTATAACTGAGGGTGAGGGTGTAACAGGGAGAGTGTTATAACTGAGAGTGAGGGTGTCACACAGAGTGTGTTATAACTGAGAGTGAGGGTGTAACAGAGAGTGTTATAACTGAGAGTGAGGGTGTCACAGAGAGTGTGTTATAACTGAGAGTGAGGGTGTCACAGAGAGTGTTATAACTAAGAGTGAGGGTGTCACAGAGTGTGTTATAACTGAGGGTGAGGGTGTAACAGGGAGAGTGTTATAACTGAGGGTGAGGGTGTAACAGGGAGAGTGTTATAACTGAGAGTGAGGGTGTCACAGAGAGTGTGTTATAGCTGAGAGTGAGGGTGTCACAGACAGTGTGTTATAACTGAGAGTGAGGGTGTAACAGAGAGTGTTATAACTGAGAGTGAGAGTGTCACAGACAGTGTGTTATAACTGAGAGTGAGGGTGTCACAGAGAGTGTTATAACTGAGAGTGAGGGTGTCATGGAGAGTGTTATAACTGAGAGTGAGGGTGTAACAGGGAGAGTGTTATAACTGAGAGTGAGGGTGTCACAGAGAGTGTTATAACTGAGAGTGAGGGTGTCACAGAGAGTGTTATAACTGAGAGTGAGAGTGTCACAGACAGTGTGTTATAACTGAGAGTGAGGGTGTCACAGAGAGTGTTATAACTGAGAGTGAGGGTGTCATGGAGAGTGTTATAACTGAGAGTGAGGGTGTAACAGGGAGAGTGTTATAACTGAGAGTGAGGGTGTCACAGAGAGTGTTATAACTGAGAGTGAGGGTGTCACAGAGAGTGTTATAACTGAGAGTGAGGGTGTCTCAGAGTGTGTTATAACTGAGAGTGAGGGTGTCACAGAGAGTGTTATAACTGAGAGTGAGGGTGTCTCAGAGTGTGTTATAACTGAGAGTGAGGGTGTAACAGGGAGAGTGTTATAACTGAGAGTGAGGGTGTCACAGAGAGTGTGTTATAACTGAGAGTGAGGGTGTAACAGAGAGTGTTTTATAACTGAGAGTGAGAGTGTCACAGACAGTGTGTTATAACTGAGAGTGAGGGTGTCACAGAGAGTGTTATAACTGAGAGTGAGGGTGTCATGGAGAGTGTTATAACTGAGAGTGAGGGTGTCTCAGAGTGTGTTATAACTGAGAGTGAGGGTGTAACAGGGAGAGTGTTATAACTGAGAGTGAGGGTGCCACAGAGAGTGTTATAACTGAGAGTGAGGGTGTAACTAGAGAGTGTGTTATAACTAGTGAGGGTGTCACAGAGAGTGTTATAACTGAGAGTGAGGGTGTCACAGACAGTGTGTTATAACTGAGAGTGAGGGTGTCACAGAGAGTATATTATAACTGAGAGTGAGGGTGTCACAGACAGTGTGTTATAACTGAGAGTGAGGGTGTAACAGACAGTGTGTTATAACTGAGAGTGAGGGTGTCACAGAGAGTGTTATAACTGAGAGTGAGGGTGTCACAGAGAGTGTGTTATAACTGAGAGTGAGGGTGTCACAGAGAGTGTGTTATAACTGAGAGTGAGGGTGTCACAGAGAGTGTTATAACTAAGAGTGAGGGTGTCACAGAGTGTGTTATAACTGAGGGTGAGGGTGTAACAGGGAGAGTGTTATAACTGAGGATGAGGGTGTAACAGGGAGAGTGTTATAACTGAGAGTGAGGGTGTCACAGAGAGTGTGTTATAGCTGAGAGTGAGGGTGTCACAGACAGTGTGTTATAACTGAGAGTGAGGGTGTAACAGGGAGAGTGTTATAACTGAGAGTGAGGGTGTCACAGAGAGTGTTATAACTGAGAGTGAGAGTGTCACAGACAGTGTGTTATAACTGAGAGTGAGGGTGTCACAGAGAGTGTTATAACTGAGGGTGAGGGTGTCATGGAGAGTGTTATAACTGAGAGTGAGGGTGTAACAGGGAGAGTGTTATAACTGAGAGTGAGGGTGTCACAGAGAGTGTTATAACTGAGGGTGAGGGTGTCATGGAGAGTGTTATAACTGAGAGTGAGGGTGTCTCAGAGTGTGTTATAACTGAGAGTGAGGGTGTAACAGGGAGAGTGTTATAACTGAGAGTGAGGGTGCCACAGAGAGTGTGTTATAACTGAGAGTGAGGGTGTCACAGAGAGTATATTATAACTGAGAGTGAGGGAGTCACAGACAGTGTGTTATAACTGAGAGTGAGGGTGTAACAGACAGTGTGTTATAACTGAGAGTGAGAGTGTCACAGAGAGTTTTATAACTGAGAGGTATGGTGTGACAGGGAGAGTGTTATAACTGAGAGTGAGGGTGTAACAGGGAGAGTGTTATAACTGAGAGTGAGGGTGTAACAGGGAGAGTGTTATAACTGAGAGTGAGGGTGTCACAGAGAGTGTGTTATAACTGAGAGTGAGGGTGTAACAGAGAGTGTTATAACTGAGAGTGAGGGTGTCACAGACAGTGTGTTATAACTGAGAGTGAGGGTGTCACAGAGAGTGTGTTATAACTGAGAGTGAGGGTGTCACAGAGAGTGTGTTATAACTGAGAGTGAGGGTGTCACAGAGAGTGTGTTATAACTGAGAGTGAGGGTGAAACAGAGAGTGTGTTATAACTGAGAGTGAGAGTGTCACAGACAGTGTGTTATAACTGAGAGTGAGGGTGTCACAGAGAGTTTTATAACTGAGAGGTATGGTGTGACAGGGAGAGTGTTATAACTGAGAGTGAGGGTGTCACAGAGAGTGTGTTATAACTGAGAGTGAGGGTGTAACAGAGAGTGTGTTATAACTGAGAGTGAGAGTGTCACAGACAGTGTGTTATAACTGAGAGTGAGGGTGTCACAGAGAGTGTTATAACTGAGAGTGAGGGTGTCATGGAGAGTGTTATAACTGAGAGTGAGGGTGTCTCAGAGTGTGTTATAACTGAGAGTGAGGGTGTAACAGGGAGAGTGTTATAACTGAGAGTGAGGGTGCCACAGAGAGTGTTATAACTGAGAGTGAGGGTGTAACTAAAGAGTGTGTTATAACTGAGAGTGAGGGTGTCACAGAGAGTGTTATAACTGAGAGTGAGGGTGTCACAGACAGTGTGTTATAACTGAGAGTGAGGGTGTCACAGAGAGTGTTATAACTGAGAGTGAGGGTGTCACAGAGAGTGTGTTATAACTGAGAGTGAGGGTGTCACAGAGAGTGTGTTGTAACTGAGAGTGAGGGTGTCACAGAGAGTGTTATAACTAAGAGTGAGGGTGTCACAGAGTGTGTTATAACTGAGAGGTATGGTGTGACAGGGAGAGTGTTATAACTGAGAGTGAGGGTGTAACAGGGAGAGTGTTATAACTGAGAGTGAGGGTGTCACAGAGAGTGTGTTATAACTGAGAGTGAGGGTGTAACAGAGAGTGTGTTATAACTGAGAGTGAGGGTGTCACAGAGAGTGTTATAACTGAGAGTGAGGGTGTCACAGACAGTGTGTTATAACTGAGAGTGAGGGTGTCACAGAGAGTATGTTATAACTGAGAGTGAGGGTGTCACAGAGAGTATGTTATAACTGAGAGTGAGGGTGTCACAGAGAGTGTGTTATAACTGAGAGTGAGGGTATAACAGAGAGTGTGTTATAACTGAGAGTGAGGGTGTCACAGACAGTGTGTTATAACTGAGAGTGATGGTGTAACAGAGAGTTTTATAACTGAGAGTGAGGGTGTAACAGACAGTGTGTTAAAACTGAGAGTGAGGGTGTCACAGAGAGTTTTATAACTGAGAGTGAGGGTGTAACAGACAGTGTGTTATAACTGAGAGTGAGGGTGTAACAGAGAGTTTTATAACTGAGAGGTATGGTGTGACAGGGAGAGTGTTATAACTGAGAGTGAGGGTGTCACAGAGTGTGTTATAACTGAGGGTGAGGGTGTAACAGGGAGAGTGTTATAACTGAGAGTGAGGGTGTCACAGAGAGTGTGTTATAACTGAGAGTGAGAGTGTCACAGAGAGTGTTATAACTAAGAGTGAGGGTGTCACAGAGTGTGTTATAACTGAGGGTGAGGGTGTCACAGAGAGTGTGTTATAGCTGAGAGTGAGGGTGTCACAGACAGTGTGTTATAACTGAGAGTGAGGGTGTAACAGGGAGAGTGTTATAACTGAGAGTGAGGGTGTCACAGAGAGTGTTATAACTGAGAGTGAGAGTGTCACAGACAGTGTGTTATAACTGAGAGTGAGGGTGTCACAGAGAGTGTTATAACTGAGAGTGAGGGTGTCATGGAGAGTGTTATAACTGAGAGTGAGGGTGTAACAGGGAGAGTGTTATAACTGAGAGTGAGGGTGTCACAGAGAGTGTTATAACTGAGAGTGAGGGTGTCATGGAGAGTGTTATAACTGAGAGTGAGGGTGTCTCAGAGTGTGTTATAACTGAGAGTGAGGGTGTCACAGAGAGTGTTATAACTGAGAGTGAGGGTGTCACAGAGAGTGTTATAACTGAGGGTGAGGGTGTCATGGAGAGTGTTATAACGGAGAGTGAGGGTGTCTCAGAGTGTGTTATAACTGAGAGTGAGGGTGTCACAGAGAGTTTTATAACTGAGAGGTATGGTGTGACAGGGAGAGTGTTATAACTGAGAGTGAGGGTGTCACAGAGAGTTTTATAACTGAGAGGTATGGTGTGACAGGGAGAGTGTTATAACTGAGAGTGAGGGTGTCACAGAGTATGTTATAACTGAGGGTGAGGGTGTAACAGGGAGAGTGTTATAACTGAGAGTGAGGGTGTCACAGACAGAGTGTTATAACTGAGAGTGAGGGTGTAACAGAGAGTGTTATAACTGAGAGTGAGGGTGTCACAGAGAGTGTGTTATAACTGAGAGTGAGGGTGTAACAGGGAGAGTGTTATAACTGAGAGTGAGGGTGCCACAGAGAGTGTGTTATAACTGAGAGTGAGGGTGTCACAGAGAGTATATTATAACTGAGAGTGAGGGAGTCACAGACAGTGTGTTATAACTGAGAGTGAGGGTGTAACAGACAGTGTGTTATAACTGAGAGTGAGGGTGTCACAGAGAGTTTTATAACTGAGAGGTATGGTGTGACAGGGAGAGTGTTATAACTGAGAGTGAGGGTGTAACAGGGAGAGTGTTATAACTGAGAGTGAGGGTGTAACAGGGAGAGTGTTATAACTGAGAGTGAGGGTGTCACAGAGAGTGTGTTATAACTGAGAGTGAGGGTGTAACAGAGAGTGTGTTATAACTGAGAGTGAGGGTGTAACAGAGAGTGTGTTATAACTGAGAGTGAGAGTGTCACAGACAGTGTGTTATAACTGAGAGTGAGGGTGTCGCAGAGAGTTTTATAACTGAGAGGTATGGTGTGACAGGGAGAGTGTTATAACTGAGAGTGAGGGTGTCACAGAGAGTGTGTTATAACTGAGAGTGAGGGTGTAACAGAGAGTGTGTTATAACTGAGAGTGAGAGTGTCACAGACAGTGTGTTATAACTGAGAGTGAGGGTGTCACAGAGAGTGTTATAACTGAGAGTGAGGGTGTCATGGAGAGTGTTATAACTGAGAGTGAGGGTGTCTCAGAGTGTGTTATAACTGAGAGTGAGGGTGTAACAGGGAGAGTGTTATAACTGAGAGTGAGGGTGCCACAGAGAGTGTTATAACTGAGAGTGAGGGTGTAACTAAAGAGTGTGTTATAACTGAGAGTGAGGGTGTCACAGAGAGTGTTATAACTGAGAGTGAGGGTGTCACAGACAGTGTGTTATAACTGAGAGTGAGGGTGTCACAGAGAGTGTTATAACTGAGAGTGAGGGTGTCACAGAGAGTGTGTTATAACTGAGAGTGAGGGTGTCACAGAGAGTGTGTTATAACTGAGAGTGAGGGTGTCACAGAGAGTGTTATAACTAAGAGTGAGGGTGTCACAGAGTGTGTTATAACTGAGAGGTATGGTGTGACAGGGAGAGTGTTATAACTGAGAGTGAGGGTGTAACAGGGAGAGTGTTATAACTGAGAGTGAGGGTGTCACAGAGAGTGTGTTATAACTGAGAGTGAGGGTGTCACAGAGAGTGTTATAACTGAGAGTGAGGGTGTCACAGACAGTGTGTTATAACTGAGAGTGAGGGTGTCACAGAGAGTATGCTATAACTGAGAGTGAGGGTGTCACAGAGAGTATGTTATAACTGAGAGTGAGGGTGTCACAGAGAGTGTGTTATAACTGAGAGTGAGGGTATAACAGAGAGTGTGTTATAACTGAGAGTGAGGGTGTCACAGACAGTGTGTTATAACTGAGAGTGAGGGTGTAACAGAGAGTTTTATAACTGAGAGTGAGGGTGTAACAGACAGTGTGTTAAAACTGAGAGTGAGGGTGTCACAGAGAGTTTTATAACTGAGAGTGAGGGTGTAACAGACAGTGTGTTATAACTGAGAGTGAGGGTGTAACAGAGAGTTTTATAACTGAGAGGTATGGTGTGACAGGGAGAGTGTTATAACTGAGAGTGAGGGTGTCACAGAGTGTGTTATAACTGAGGGTGAGGGTGTAACAGGGAGAGTGTTATAACTGAGAGTGAGGGTGTCACAGAGAGTGTGTTATAACTGAGAGTGAGAGTGTCACAGAGAGTGTTATAACTAAGAGTGAGGGTGTCACAGAGTGTGTTATAACTGAGGGTGAGGGTGTCACAGAGAGTGTGTTATAGCTGAGAGTGAGGGTGTCACAGACAGTGTGTTATAACTGAGAGTGAGGGTGTAACAGGGAGAGTGTTATAACTGAGAGTGAGGGTGTCACAGAGAGTGTTATAACTGAGAGTGAGAGTGTCACAGACAGTGTGTTATAACTGAGAGTGAGGGTGTCACAGAGAGTGTTATAACTGAGAGTGAGAGTGTCACAGACAGTGTGTTATAACTGAGAGTGAGGGTGTCACAGAGAGTGTTATAACTGAGAGTGAGGGTGTCATGGAGAGTGTTATAACTGAGAGTGAGGGTGTAACAGGGAGAGTGTTATAACTGAGAGTGAGGGTGTCACAGAGAGTGTTATAACTGAGAGTGAGGGTGTCATGGAGAGTGTTATAACTGAGAGTGAGGGTGTCTCAGAGTGTGTTATAACTGAGAGTGAGGGTGTCACAGAGAGTGTTATAACTGAGAGTGAGGGTGTCATGGAGAGTGTTATAACTGAGAGTGAGGGTGTAACAGGGAGAGTGTTATAACTGAGAGTGAGGGTGTCACAGAGAGTGTTATAACTGAGGGTGAGGGTGTCATGGAGAGTGTTATAACTGAGAGTGAGGGTGTCTCAGAGTGTGTTATAACTGAGAGTGAGGGTGTCACAGAGAGTTTTATAACTGAGAGGTATGGTGTGACAGGGAGAGTGTTATAACTGAGAGTGAGGGTGTCACAGAGAGTTTTATAACTGAGAGGTATGGTGTGACAGGGAGAGTGTTATAACTGAGAGTGAGGGTGTCACAGAGTATGTTATAACTGAGGGTGAGGGTGTAACAGGGAGAGTGTTATAACTGAGAGTGAGGGTGTCACAGACAGAGTGTTATAACTGAGAGTGAGGGTGTAACAGAGAGTGTTATAACTGAGAGTGAGGGTGTCACAGAGAGTGTGTTATAACTGAGAGTGAGGGTGTCACAGAGAGTGTTATAACTAAGAGTGAGGGTGTCACAGAGTGTGTTATAACTGAGGGTGAGGGTGTAACAGGGAGAGTGTTATAACTGAGGGTGAGGGTGTAACAGGGAGAGTGTTATAACTGAGAGTGAGGGTGTCACAGAGAGTGTGTTATAGCTGAGAGTGAGGGTGTCACAGACAGTGTGTTATAACTGAGAGTGAGGGTGTAACAGGGAGAGTGTTATAACTGAGAGTGAGGGTGTCACAGAGAGTGTTATAACTGAGAGTGAGAGTGTCACAGACAGTGTGTTATAACTGAGAGTGAGGGTGTCACAGAGAGTGTTATAACTGAGAGTGAGGGTGTCATGGAGAGTGTTATAACTGAGAGTGAGGGTGTAACAGGGAGAGTGTTATAACTGAGAGTGAGGGTGTCACAGAGAGTGTTATAACTGAGAGTGAGGGTGTCACAGAGAGTGTTATAACTGAGAGTGAGGGTGTCTCAGAGTGTGTTATAACTGAGAGTGAGGGTGTCACAGAGAGTGTTATAACTGAGAGTGAGGGTGTCATGGAGAGTGTTATAACTGAGAGTGAGGGTGTAACAGGGAGAGTGTTATAACTGAGAGTGAGGGTGTCACAGAGAGTGTTATAACTGAGGGTGAGGGTGTCATGGAGAGTGTTATAACTGAGAGTGAGGGTGTCTCAGAGTGTGTTATAACTGAGAGTGAGGGTGTAACAGGGAGAGTGTTATAACTGAGAGTGAGGGTGTCACAGAGAGTGTGTTATAACTGAGAGTGAGGGTGTAACAGAGAGTGTGTTATAACTGAGAGTGAGAGTGTCACAGACAGTGTGTTATAACTGAGAGTGAGGGTGTCACAGAGAGTGTTATAACTGAGAGTGAGGGTGTCATGGAGAGTGTTATAACTGAGAGTGAGGGTGTCTCAGAGTGTGTTATAACTGAGAGTGAGGGTGTAACAGGGAGAGTGTTATAACTGAGAGTGAGGGTGCCACAGAGAGTGTTATAACTGAGAGTGAGGGTGTAACTAGAGAGTGTGTTATAACTAGTGAGGGTGTCACAGATAGTGTTATAACTGAGAGTGAGGGTGTCACAGACAGTGTGTTATAACTGAGAGTGAGGGTGTCACAGAGAGTATATTATAACTGAGAGTGAGGGTGTCACAGACAGTGTGTTATAACTGAGAGTGATGGTGTAACAGACAGTGTGTTATAACTGAGAGTGAGGGTGTCACAGAGAGTGTTATAACTGAGAGTGAGGGTGTCACAGAGAGTGTGTTATAACTGAGAGTGAGGGTGTCACAGAGAGTGTGTTATAACTGAGAGTGAGGGTGTCACAGAGAGTGTTATAACTAAGAGTGAGGGTGTCACAGAGTGTGTTATAACTGAGGGTGAGGGTGTAACAGGGAGAGTGTTATAACTGAGGATGAGGGTGTAACAGGGAGAGTGTTATAACTGAGAGTGAGGGTGTCACAGAGAGTGTGTTATAGCTGAGAGTGAGGGTGTCACAGACAGTGTGTTATAACTGAGAGTGAGGGTGTAACAGGGAGAGTGTTATAACTGAGAGTGAGGGTGTCACAGAGAGTGTTATAACTGAGAGTGAGAGTGTCACAGACAGTGTGTTATAACTGAGAGTGAGGGTGTCACAGAGAGTGTTATAACTGAGAGTGAGGGTGTCATGGAGAGTGTTATAACTGAGAGTGAGGGTGTAACAGGGAGAGTGTTATAACTGAGAGTGAGGGTGTCACAGAGAGTGTTATAACTGAGAGTGAGGGTGTCATGGAGAGTGTTATAACTGAGAGTGAGGGTGTCACAGAGAGTGTTATAACTGAGAGTGAGGGTGTCATGGAGAGTGTTATAACTGAGAGTGAGGGTGTAACAGGGAGAGTGTTATAACTGAGAGTGAGGGTGTCACAGAGAGTGTTATAACTGAGGGTGAGGGTGTCATGGAGAGTGTTATAACTGAGAGTGAGGGTGTCTCAGAGTGTGTTATAACTGAGAGTGAGGGTGTAACAGGGAGAGTGTTATAACTGAGAGTGAGGGTGTCACAGAGAGTGTGTTATAACTGAGAGTGAGGGTGTAACAGAGAGTGTGTTAAAACTGAGAGTGAGAGTGTCACAGACAGTGTGTTATAACTGAGAGTGAGGGTGTCACAGAGAGTGTTATAACTGAGAGTGAGGGTGTCATGGAGAGTGTTATAACTGAGAGTGAGGGTGTCTCAGAGTGTGTTATAACTGAGAGTGAGGGTGTAACAGGGAGAGTGTTATAACTGAGAGTGAGGGTGCCACAGAGAGTGTTATAACTGAGAGTGAGGGTGTAACTAGAGAGTGTGTTATAACTTGTGAGGGTGTCACAGAGAGTGTTATAACTGAGAGTGAGGGTGTCACAGACAGTGTGTTATAACTGAGAGTGAGGGTGTCACAGAGAGTATATTATAACTGAGAGTGAGGGTGTCACAGACAGTGTGTTATAACTGAGAGTGAGGGTGTAACAGACAGTGTGTTATAACTGAGAGTGAGGGTGTCACAGAGAGTTTTATAACTGAGAGGTATGGTGTGACAGGGAGAGTGTTATAACTGAGAGTGAGGGTGTAACAGGGAGAGTGTTATAACTGAGAGTGAGGGTGTCACAGAGAGTGTGTTATAACTGAGAGTGAGGGTGTAACAGAGAGTGTGTTATAACTGAGAGTGAGGGTGTCACAGAGAGTGTTATAACTGAGAGTGAGGGTGTCACAGACAGTGTGTTATAACTGAGAGTGAGGGTGTCACAGAGAGTATGTTATAAATGAGAGTGAGGGTGTCACAGAGAGTGTGTTATAACTGAGAGTGAGGGTGTAACAGAGAGTGTGTTATAACTGAGAGTGAGGGTGTCACAGACAGTGTGTTATAACTGAGAGTGAGGGTGTAACAGAGAGTTTTATAACTGAGAGTGAGGGTGTAACAGACAGTGTGTTATAACTGAGAGTGAGGGTGTCACAGAGAGTTTTATAACTGAGAGTGAGGGTGTAACAGACAGTGTGTTATAACTGAGAGTGAGGGTGTAACAGAGAGTTTTATAACTGAGAGGTATGGTGTGACAGGGAGAGTGTTATAACTGAGAGTGAGGGTGTCACAGAGTGTGTTATAACTGAGGGTGAGGGTGTAACAGGGAGAGTGTTATAACTGAGAGTGAGGGTGTCACAGACAGTGTGTTATAACTGAGAGTGAGGGTGTCACAGAGAGTGTTATAACTGAGAGTGAGGGTGTCATGGAGAGTGTTATAACTGAGAGTGAGGGTGTAACAGGGAGAGTGTTATAACTGAGAGTGAGGGTGTCACAGAGAGTGTTATAACTGAGGGTGAGGGTGTCATGGAGAGTGTTATAACTGAGAGTGAGGGTGTCTCAGAGTGTGTTATAACTGAGAGTGAGGGTGTAACAGGGAGAGTGTTATAACTGAGAGTGAGGGTGTCACAGAGAGTGTGTTATAACTGAGAGTGAGGGTGTAACAGAGAGTGTGTTATAACTGAGAGTGAGAGTGTCACAGACAGTGTGTTATAACTGAGAGTGAGGGTGTCACAGAGAGTGTTATAACTGAGAGTGAGGGTGTCATGGAGAGTGTTATAACTGAGAGTGAGGGTGTCTCAGAGTGTGTTATAACTGAGAGTGAGGGTGTAACAGGGAGAGTGTTATAACTGAGAGTGAGGGTGCCACAGAGAGTGTTATAACTGAGAGTGAGGGTGTAACTAGAGAGTGTGTTATAACTAGTGAGGGTGTCACAGATAGTGTTATAACTGAGAGTGAGGGTGTCACAGACAGTGTGTTATAACTGAGAGTGAGGGTGTCACAGAGAGTATATTATAACTGAGAGTGAGGGTGTCACAGACAGTGTGTTATAACTGAGAGTGATGGTGTAACAGACAGTGTGTTATAACTGAGAGTGAGGGTGTCACAGAGAGTGTTATAACTGAGAGTGAGGGTGTCACAGAGAGTGTGTTATAACTGAGAGTGAGGGTGTCACAGAGAGTGTGTTATAACTGAGAGTGAGGGTGTCACAGAGAGTGTTATAACTAAGAGTGAGGGTGTCACAGAGTGTGTTATAACTGAGGGTGAGGGTGTAACAGGGAGAGTGTTATAACTGAGGATGAGGGTGTAACAGGGAGAGTGTTATAACTGAGAGTGAGGGTGTCACAGAGAGTGTGTTATAGCTGAGAGTGAGGGTGTCACAGACAGTGTGTTATAACTGAGAGTGAGGGTGTAACAGGGAGAGTGTTATAACTGAGAGTGAGGGTGTCACAGAGAGTGTTATAACTGAGAGTGAGAGTGTCACAGACAGTGTGTTATAACTGAGAGTGAGGGTGTCACAGAGAGTGTTATAACTGAGAGTGAGGGTGTCATGGAGAGTGTTATAACTGAGAGTGAGGGTGTAACAGGGAGAGTGTTATAACTGAGAGTGAGGGTGTCACAGAGAGTGTTATAACTGAGAGTGAGGGTGTCATGGAGAGTGTTATAACTGAGAGTGAGGGTGTCACAGAGAGTGTTATAACTGAGAGTGAGGGTGTCATGGAGAGTGTTATAACTGAGAGTGAGGGTGTAACAGGGAGAGTGTTATAACTGAGAGTGAGGGTGTCACAGAGAGTGTTATAACTGAGGGTGAGGGTGTCATGGAGAGTGTTATAACTGAGAGTGAGGGTGTCTCAGAGTGTGTTATAACTGAGAGTGAGGGTGTAACAGGGAGAGTGTTATAACTGAGAGTGAGGGTGTCACAGAGAGTGTGTTATAACTGAGAGTGAGGGTGTAACAGAGAGTGTGTTAAAACTGAGAGTGAGAGTGTCACAGACAGTGTGTTATAACTGAGAGTGAGGGTGTCACAGAGAGTGTTATAACTGAGAGTGAGGGTGTCATGGAGAGTGTTATAACTGAGAGTGAGGGTGTCTCAGAGTGTGTTATAACTGAGAGTGAGGGTGTAACAGGGAGAGTGTTATAACTGAGAGTGAGGGTGCCACAGAGAGTGTTATAACTGAGAGTGAGGGTGTAACTAGAGAGTGTGTTATAACTTGTGAGGGTGTCACAGAGAGTGTTATAACTGAGAGTGAGGGTGTCACAGACAGTGTGTTATAACTGAGAGTGAGGGTGTCACAGAGAGTATATTATAACTGAGAGTGAGGGTGTCACAGACAGTGTGTTATAACTGAGAGTGAGGGTGTAACAGACAGTGTGTTATAACTGAGAGTGAGGGTGTCACAGAGAGTTTTATAACTGAGAGGTATGGTGTGACAGGGAGAGTGTTATAACTGAGAGTGAGGGTGTAACAGGGAGAGTGTTATAACTGAGAGTGAGGGTGTCACAGAGAGTGTGTTATAACTGAGAGTGAGGGTGTAACAGAGAGTGTGTTATAACTGAGAGTGAGGGTGTCACAGAGAGTGTTATAACTGAGAGTGAGGGTGTCACAGACAGTGTGTTATAACTGAGAGTGAGGGTGTCACAGAGAGTATGTTATAAATGAGAGTGAGGGTGTCACAGAGAGTGTGTTATAACTGAGAGTGAGGGTGTAACAGAGAGTGTGTTATAACTGAGAGTGAGGGTGTCACAGACAGTGTGTTATAACTGAGAGTGAGGGTGTAACAGAGAGTTTTATAACTGAGAGTGAGGGTGTAACAGACAGTGTGTTATAACTGAGAGTGAGGGTGTCACAGAGAGTTTTATAACTGAGAGTGAGGGTGTAACAGACAGTGTGTTATAACTGAGAGTGAGGGTGTAACAGAGAGTTTTATAACTGAGAGGTATGGTGTGACAGGGAGAGTGTTATAACTGAGAGTGAGGGTGTCACAGAGTGTGTTATAACTGAGGGTGAGGGTGTAACAGGGAGAGTGTTATAACTGAGAGTGAGGGTGTCACAGACAGTGTGTTATAACTGAGAGTGAGGGTGTAACAGAGAGTTTTATAACTGAGAGGTATGGTGTGACAGGGAGAGTGTTATAACTGAGAGTGAGGGTGTCACAGAGTGTGTTATAACTGAGGGTGAGGGTGTAACAGGGAGAGTGTTATAACTGAGAGTGAGGGTGTCACAGACAGAGTGGTATAACTGAGAGTGAGGGTGTAACAGAGAGTGTTATAACTGAGAGTGAGGGTGTCACAGAGAGTGTGTTATAACTGAGAGTGAGGGTGTCACAGAGAGTGTTATAACTAAGAGTGAGGGTGTCACAGAGTGTGTTATAACTGAGGGTGAGGGTGTAACAGGGAGAGTGTTATAACTGAGAGTGAGGGTGTGACAGGGAGAGTGTTATAGCTGAGAGTGAGGGTGTGACAGGGAGAGTGTTATAACAGAGTGAGGGTGTCACAGACAGTGTGTTATAACTGAGAGTGAGGGTGTGACAGGGAGAGTGTTATAACTGAGAGTGAGAGTGTCACAGACAGTGTGTTATAACTGAGAGTGAGGGTGACACAGAGAGTGTTATAACTGAGAGTGAGGGTGTCATGGAGAGTGTTATAACTGAGAGTGAGGGTGTCTCAGAGTGTGTTATAACTGAGAGTGAGGGTGTCTCAGAGTGTGTTATAACTGAGAGTGAGGGTGTAACAGGGAGAGTGTTATAACTGAGAGTGAGGGTGTCACAGAGAGTGTTATAACTGAGAGTGAGGGTGTAACTGGAGAGTGTGTTATAACTGAGAGTGAGGGTGTCACAGAGAGTGTCATAACTGAGAGTTAAGGTGTCACAGACAGTGTGTTATAACTGAGAGTGAGGGTGTCACAGAGAGTATGTTATAATTGAGAGTGAGGGTGTCACAGACATTGTGTTATAACTGAGAGTGAGGGTGTCACAGAGAGTGTGTTATAACTGAGAATAAGGGTGTCACAGAGAGTGTTATAACTGAGAGTGAGGGTGTGACAGGGAGAGTGTTATAACTGAGAGTGAGGGTGTCACGGAGAGTGTGTTATAACTGAGAGTGAGGGTGTCACAGAGAGTTGTATAACTGAGAGTGAGGGTGTCACAGAGAGTGTTATAACTGAGAGTGAGGGTGTAACAGACAGTGTGTTATAACTGAGAGTGAGGGTGTCACAGACAGTGTGTTATAACTGAGAGTGAGGGTGTAACTAGAGAGTGTGTTATAACTGAGAGTGAGGGTGTAACAGAGAGTTGTATAACTGAGAGTGAGGGTGTCACAGAGTGTGTTATAACTGAGAGTGAGGGTGTCACAGACAGTGTGTTATAACTGAGAGTGAGGGTGTCAGAGAGAGTGTTATAACTGAGAGTGAGGGTGTCACAGACAGTGTGTTATAACTGAGAGTGAGGGTGTCACAGAGAGTGTTATAACTGAGAGTGAGAGTGTAACTAGAGAGTGAGGGTGTCACAGAGTGTGTTATAACTGAGAGTGAGGGTGTAACAGGGAGAGTTTTATAACTGAAAGTGAGGGTGTCACAGAGAGTGTGTTATAACTGAGAGTGAGGGTGTCACAGAGAGTGTTATAACTGAGAGTGAGGGTGTCACAGAGTGTGTTATAACTGAGGGTGAGGGTGTAACAGGGAGAGTGTTATAACTGAGAGTGAGGGTGTCACAGAGAGTGTGTTATAACTGAGGTTGAGGGTGTAACAGGGAGAGTGTTATAACTGAGAGTGAGGGTGTAACAGAGAGTGTTATAACTGAGAGTGAATGTGTCACAGAGTGTGTTATAACTGAGGGTGAGGGTGTCACAGACAGTGTTATAACTGAGAGTGAGGGTGTAACAGACAGAGTGTTATAACTGAGAGTGAGGGTGTAACAGGGAGGGTGTTATAACTGAGAGTGAGGGTGTCACAGAGAGAGTGTTATAACTGAGAGTGGGGGTGTCACAGAGAGAGTGTTATAACTGAGAGTGAGGGTGTAACAGGGAGAGTGTTATAACTGAGAGTGAGGGTGTCACAGACAGTGTGTTATAACTGAGAGTGAGGGTGTCACAGAGAGTGTTATAACTGAGAGTGAGGGTGTCACAGACAGTGTGTTATAACTGAGAGTGAGGGTGTCACAGAGAGTATGTTATAACTGAGAGTGAGGGTGTCACAGAGAGTATGTTATAAATGAGAGTGAGGGTGTCACAGAGAGTGTGTTATAACTGAGAGTGAGGGTGTAACAGAGAGTGTGTTATAACTGAGAGTGAGGGTGTCACAGACAGTGTGTTATAACTGAGAGTGAGGGTGTAACAGAGAGTTTTATAACTGAGAGTGAGGGTGTAACAGACAGTGTGTTATAACTGAGAGTGAGGGTGTCACAGAGAGTTTTATAACTGAGAGTGAGGGTGTAACAGACAGTGTGTTATAACTGAGAGTGAGGGTGTAACAGAGAGTTTTATAACTGAGAGGTATGGTGTGACAGGGAGAGTGTTATAACTGAGAGTGAGGGTGTCACAGAGTGTGTTATAACTGAGGGTGAGGGTGTAACAGGGAGAGTGTTATAACTGAGAGTGAGGGTGTCACAGAGAGTGTGTTATAACTGAGAGTGAGGGTGTCACAGACAGTGTGTTATAACTGAGAGTGAGGGTGTAACAGAGAGTTTTATAACTGAGAGGTTTGGTGTGACATGGGGGAGTGTTATAACTGAGAGTGAGGGTGTCACAGAGTGTGTTATAACTGAGGGTGAGGGTGTAACAGGGAGAGTGTTATAACTGAGAGTGAGGGTGTCACAGACAGAGTGTTATAACTGAGAGTGAGGGTGTAACAGAGAGTGTTATAACTGAGAGTGAGGGTGTCACAGAGAGTGTGTTATAACTGAGAGTGAGGGTGTCACAGAGAGTGTTATAACTAAGAGTGAGGGTGTCACAGAGTGTGTTATAACTGAGGGTGAGGGTGTAACAGGGAGAGTGTTATAACTGAGAGTGAGGGTGTGACAGGGAGAGTGTTATAGCTGAGAGTGAGGGTGTGACAGGGAGAGTGTTATAACAGAGTGAGGGTGTCACAGACAGTGTGTTATAACTGAGAGTGAGGGTGTGACAGGGAGAGTGTTATAACTGAGAGTGAGGGTGTCACAGAGTGTTATAACTGAGAGTGAGAGTGTCACAGACAGTGTGTTATAACTGAGAGTGAGGGTGTCACGGAGAGTGTTATAACTGAGAGTGAGGGTGTCATGGAGAGTGTTATAACTGAGAGTGAGGGTGTCTCAGAGTGTGTTATAACTGAGAGTGAGGGTGTAACTGGAGAGTGTGTTATAACTGAGAGTGAGGGTGTCACAGAGAGTGTCATAACTGAGAGTTAAGGTGTCACAGACAGTGTGTTATAACTGAGAGTGAGGGTGTCACAGAGAGTATGTTATAATTGAGAGTGAGGGTGTCACAGACATTGTGTTATAACTGAGAGTGAGGGTGTCACAGAGAGTGTGTTATAACTGAGAATAAGGGTGTCACAGAGAGTGTTATAACTGAGAGTGAGGGTGTGACAGGGAGAGTGTTATAACTGAGAGTGAGGGTGTCACAGACAGAGTGTTATAACTGAGAGTGAGGGTGTAACAGAGAGTGTTATAACTGAGAGTGAGGGTGTCACAGAGAGTGTGTTATAACTGAGAGTGAGGGTGTCACAGAGAGTGTTATAACTAAGAGTGAGGGTGTCACAGAGTGTGTTATAACTGAGGGTGAGGGTGTAACAGGGAGAGTGTTATAACTGAGAGTGAGGGTGTGACAGGGAGAGTGTTATAGCTGAGAGTGAGGGTGTAACTAGAGAGTGTGTTATAACTGAGAGTGAGGGTGTAACAGAGAGTTGTATAACTGAGAGTGAGGGTGTCACAGAGTGTGTTATAACTGAGAGTGAGGGTGGCAGAGACAGTGTGTTATAACTGAGAGTGAGGGTGTCACAGAGAGTGTTATAACTGAGAGTGAGGGTGTCACAGACAGTGTGTTATAACTGAGAGTGAGGGTGTCACAGACAGTGTGTTATAACTGAGAGTGAGGGTGTAACTAGAGAGTGTGTTATAACTGAGAGTGAGGGTGTGACAGAGAGTTGTATAACTGAGAGTGAGGGTGTCACAGAGTGTGTTATAACTGAGAGTGAGGGTGTCACACACAGTGTGTTATAACTGAGAGTGAGGGTGTCAGAGAGAGTGTTATAACTGAGAGTGAGGGTGTCACAGAGAGTGTTATAACTGAGAGTGAGAGTGTCACAGACAGTGTGTTATAACTGAGAGTGAGGGTGTCACAGAGAGTGTTATAACTGAGAGTGAGAGTGTAACTAGAGAGTGAGGGTGTCACAGAGTGTGTTATAACTGAGAGTGAGGGTGTAACAGGGAGAGTTTTATAACTGAAAGTGAGGGTGTCACAGAGAGTGTGTTATAACTGAGAGTGAGGGTGTCACAGAGAGTGTTATAACTGAGAGTGAGGGTGTCACAGAGTGTGTTATAACTGAGGGTGAGGGTGTAACAGGGAGAGTGTTATAACTGAGAGTGAGGGTGTCACAGAGAGTGTGTTATAACTGAGAGTGAGGGTGTCACAGAGAGTGTGTTATAACTGAGAGTGAGGGTGTAACAGGGAGAGTGTTATAACTGAGAGTGAGGGTGCCACAGAGAGTGTTATAACTGAGAGTGAGGGTGTAACTAGAGAGTGTGTTATAACTAGTGAGGGTGTCACAGAGAGTGTTATAACTGAGAGTGAGGGTGTCACAGACAGTGTGTTATAACTGAGAGTGAGGGTGTCACAGAGAGTATATTATAACTGAGAGTGAGGGTGTCACAGACAGTGTGTTATAACTGAGAGTGAGGGTGTAACAGACAGTGTGTTATAACTGAGAGTGAGGGTGTCACAGAGAGTTTTATAACTGAGAGGTATGGTGTGACAGGGAGAGTGTTATAACTGAGAGTGAGGGTGTAACAGGGAGAGTGTTATAACTGAGAGTGAGGGTGTCACAGAGAGTGTGTTATAACTGAGAGTGAGGGTGTAACAGAGAGTGTGTTATAACTGAGAGTGAGGGTGTCACAGAGAGTGTTATAACTGAGAGTGAGGGTGTCACAGACAGTGTGTTATAACTGAGAGTGAGGGTGTCACAGAGAGTATGTTATAAATGAGAGTGAGGGTGTCACAGAGAGTGTGTTATAACTGAGAGTGAGGGTGTCACAGAGAGTGTGTTATAACTGAGAGTGAGGGTGTCACAGACAGTGTGTTATAACTGAGAGTGAGGGTGTAACAGAGAGTTTTATAACTGAGAGTGAGGTTGTAACAGACAGTGTGTTATAACTGAGAGTGAGGGTGTCACAGAGAGTTTTATAACTGAGAGTGAGGGTGTAACAGACAGTGTGTTATAACTGAGAGTGAGGGTGTAACAGAGAGTTTTATAACTGAGAGGTATGGTGTGACAGGGAGAGTGTTATAACTGAGAGTGAGGGTGTCACAGAGTGTGTTATAACTGAGGGTGAGGGTGTAACAGGGAGAGTGTTATAACTGAGAGTGAGGGTGTCACAGAGAGTGTGTTATAACTGAGAGTGAGGGTGTCACAGACAGTGTGTTATAACTGAGAGTGAGGGTGTAACAGAGAGTTTTATAACTGAGAGGTATGGTGTGACAGGGAGAGTGTTATAACTGAGAGTGAGGGTGTCACAGAGTGTGTTATAACTGAGGGTGAGGGTGTAACAGGGAGAGTGTTATAACTGAGAGTGAGGGTGTCACAGACAGAGTGGTATAACTGAGAGTGAGGGTGTAACAGAGAGTGTTATAACTGAGAGTGAGGGTGTCACAGAGAGTGTGTTATAACTGAGAGTGAGGGTGTCACAGAGAGTGTTATAACTAAGAGTGAGGGTGTCACAGAGTGTGTTATAACTGAGGGTGAGGGTGTAACAGGGAGAGTGTTATAACTGAGAGTGAGGGTGTGACAGGGAGAGTGTTATAGCTGAGAGTGAGGGTGTGACAGGGAGAGTGTTATAACAGAGTGAGGGTGTCACAGACAGTGTGTTATAACTGAGAGTGAGGGTGTGACAGGGAGAGTGTTATAACTGAGAGTGAGAGTGTCACAGACAGTGTGTTATAACTGAGAGTGAGGGTGTCACAGTGAGTGTTATAACTGAGAGTGAGGGTGTCATGGAGAGTGTTATAACTGAGAGTGAGGGTGTCTCAGAGTGTGTTATAACTGAGAGTGAGGGTGTCTCAGAGTGTGTTATAACTGAGAGTGAGGGTGTAACAGGGAGAGTGTTATAACTGAGAGTGAGGGTGTCACAGAGAGTGTTATAACTGAGAGTGAGGGTGTAACTGGAGAGTGTGTTATAACTGAGAGTGAGGGTGTCACAGAGAGTGTCATAACTGAGAGTTAAGGTGTCACAGACAGTGTGTTATAACTGAGAGTGAGGGTGTCACAGAGAGTATGTTATAATTGAGAGTGAGGGTGTCACAGACATTGTGTTATGACTGAGAGTGAGGGTGTCACAGAGAGTGTGTTATAACTGAGAATAAGGGTGTCACAGAGAGTGTTATAACTGAGAGTGAGGGTGTGACAGGGAGAGTGTTATAACTGAGAGTGAGGGTGTCACGGAGAGTGTGTTATAACTGAGAGTGAGGGTGTCACAGAGAGTTGTATAACTGAGAGTGAGGGTGTCACAGAGAGTGTTATAACTGAGAGTGAGGGTGGCAGAGACAGTGTGTTATAACTGAGAGTGAGGGTGTAACTAGAGAGTGTGTTATAACTGAGAGTGAGGGTGTAACAGAGAGTTGTATAACTGAGAGTGAGGGTGTCACAGAGTGTGTTATAACTGAGAGTGAGGGTGTCACAGACAGTGTGTTATAACTGAGAGTGAGGGTGTCAGAGAGAGTGTTATAACTGAGAGTGAGGGTGTCACAGAGAGTGTTATAACTGAGAGTGAGAGTGTCGCAGACAGTGTGTTATAACTGAGAGTGAGGGTGTCACAGAGAGTGTTATAACTGAGAGTGAGAGTGTCGCAGACAGTGTGTTATAACTGAGAGTGAGGGTGTCACAGAGAGTGTTATAACTGAGAGTGAGAGTGTAACTAGAGAGTGAGGGTGTCACAGAGTGTGTTATAACTGAGAGTGAGGGTGTAACAGGGAGAGTTTTATAACTGAAAGTGAGGGTGTCACAGAGAGTGTGTTATAACTGAGAGTGAGGGTGTCACAGAGAGTGTTATAACTGAGAGTGAGGGTGTCACAGAGTGTGTTATAACTGAGGGTGAGGGTGTAACAGGGAGAGTGTTATAACTGAGAGTGAGGGTGTCACAGAGAGTGTGTTATAACTGAGGTTGAGAGTGTAACAGGGAGAGTGTTATAACTGAGAGTGAGGGTGTAACAGAGAGTGTTATAACTGAGAGTGAATGTGTCACAGAGTGTGTTATAACTGAGGGTGAGGGTGTCACAGACAGTGTTATAACTGAGAGTGAGGGTGTAACAGACAGAGTGTTATAACTGAGAGTGAGGGTGTAACAGGGAGGGTGTTATAACTGAGAGTGAGGGTGTAACAGGGAGAGTGTTATAACTGAGAGTGAGGGTGTCACAGACAGTGTGTTATAACTGAGAGTGAGGGTGTCACAGAGAGTGTGTTATAACTGAGAGTGAGGGTGTCACAGAGAGTGTTATAACTGAGAGTGAGGGTGTCACAGACAGTGTGTTATAACTGAGAGTGAGGGTGTCACAGAGAGTATGTTATAACTGAGAGTGAGGGTGTCACAGAGAGTATGTTATAAATGAGAGTGAGGGTGTCACAGAGAGTGTGTTATAACTGAGAGTGAGGGTGTAACAGAGAGTGTGTTATAACTGAGAGTGAGGGTGTCACAGACAGTGTGTTATAACTGAGAGTGAGGGTGTAACAGAGAGTTTTATAACTGAGAGTGAGGGTGTAACAGACAGTGTGTTATAACTGAGAGTGAGGGTGTCACAGAGAGTTTTATAACTGAGAGTGAGGGTGTAACAGACAGTGTGTTATAACTGAGAGTGAGGGTGTAACAGAGAGTTTTATAACTGAGAGGTATGGTGTGACAGGGAGAGTGTTATAACTGAGAGTGAGGGTGTCACAGAGTGTGTTATAACTGAGGGTGAGGGTGTAACAGGGAGAGTGTTATAACTGAGAGTGAGGGTGTCACAGAGAGTGTGTTATAACTGAGAGTGAGGGTGTCACAGACAGTGTGTTATAACTGAGAGTGAGGGTGTAACAGAGAGTTTTATAACTGAGAGGTTTGGTGTGACATGGGGGAGTGTTATAACTGAGAGTGAGGGTGTCACAGAGTGTGTTATAACTGAGGGTGAGGGTGTAACAGGGAGAGTGTTATAACTGAGAGTGAGGGTGTCACAGACAGAGTGTTATAACTGAGAGTGAGGGTGTAACAGAGAGTGTTATAACTGAGAGTGAGGGTGTCACAGAGAGTGTGTTATAACTGAGAGTGAGGGTGTCACAGAGAGTGTTATAACTAAGAGTGAGGGTGTCACAGAGTGTGTTATAACTGAGGGTGAGGGTGTAACAGGGAGAGTGTTATAACTGAGAGTGAGGGTGTGACAGGGAGAGTGTTATAGCTGAGAGTGAGGGTGTGACAGGGAGAGTGTTATAACAGAGTGAGGGTGTCACAGACAGTGTGTTATAACTGAGAGTGAGGGTGTGACAGGGAGAGTGTTATAACTGAGAGTGAGGGTGTCACAGAGAGTGTTATAACTGAGAGTGAGAGTGTCACAGACAGTGTGTTATAACTGAGAGTGAGGGTGTCACAGAGAGTGTTATAACTGAGAGTGAGGGTGTCATGGAGAGTGTTATAACTGAGAGTGAGGGTGTCTCAGAGTGTGTTATAACTGAGAGTGAGGGTGTCTCAGAGTGTGTTATAACTGAGAGTGAGGGTGTAACAGGGAGAGTGTTATAACTGAGAGTGAGGGTGTCACAGAGAGTGTTATAACTGAGAGTGAGGGTGTAACTGGAGAGTGTGTTATAACTGAGAGTGAGGGTGTCACAGAGAGTGTCATAACTGAGAGTTAAGGTGTCACAGACAGTGTGTTATAACTGAGAGTGAGGGTGTCACAGAGAGTATGTTATAATTGAGAGTGAGGGTGTCACAGACATTGTGTTATAACTGAGAGTGAGGGTGTCACAGAGAGTGTGTTATAACTGAGAATAAGGGTGTCACAGAGAGTGTTATAACTGAGAGTGAGGGTGTGACAGGGAGAGTGTTATAACTGAGAGTGAGGGTGTCACAGACAGAGTGTTATAACTGAGAGTGAGGGTGTAACAGAGAGTGTTATAACTGAGAGTGAGGGTGTCACAGAGAGTGTGTTATAACTGAGAGTGAGGGTGTCACAGAGAGTGTTATAACTAAGAGTGAGGGTGTCACAGAGTGTGTTATAACTGAGGGTGAGGGTGTAACAGGGAGAGTGTTATAACTGAGAGTGAGGGTGTGACAGGGAGAGTGTTATAGCTGAGAGTGAGGGTGTAACTAGAGAGTGTGTTATAACTGAGAGTGAGGGTGTAACAGAGAGTTGTATAACTGAGAGTGAGGGTGTCACAGAGTGTGTTATAACTGAGAGTGAGGGTGGCAGAGACAGTGTGTTATAACTGAGAGTGAGGGTGTCACAGAGAGTGTTATAACTGAGAGTGAGGGTGTCACAGACAGTGTGTTATAACTGAGAGTGAGGGTGTCACAGACAGTGTGTTATAACTGAGAGTGAGGGTGTAACTAGAGAGTGTGTTATAACTGAGAGTGAGGGTGTAACAGAGAGTTGTATAACTGAGAGTGAGGGTGTCACAGAGTGTGTTATAACTGAGAGTGAGGGTGTCACACACAGTGTGTTATAACTGAGAGTGAGGGTGTCAGAGAGAGTGTTATAACTGAGAGTGAGGGTGTCACAGAGAGTGTTATAACTGAGAGTGAGAGTGTCACAGACAGTGTGTTATAACTGAGAGTGAGGGTGTCACAGAGAGTGTTATAACTGAGAGTGAGAGTGTAACTAGAGAGTGAGGGTGTCACAGAGTGTGTTATAACTGAGAGTGAGGGTGTAACAGGGAGAGTTTTATAACTGAAAGTGAGGGTGTCACAGAGAGTGTGTTATAACTGAGAGTGAGGGTGTCACAGAGAGTGTTATAACTGAGAGTGAGGGTGTCACAGAGTGTGTTATAACTGAGGGTGAGGGTGTAACAGGGAGAGTGTTATAACTGAGAGTGAGGGTGTCACAGAGAGTGTGTTATAACTGAGAGTGAGGGTGTCACAGAGAGTGTGTTATAACTGAGAGTGAGGGTGTCACAGAGTGTGTTATAACTGAGGTTGAGGGTGTAACAGGGAGAGTGTTATAACTGAGAGTGAGGGTGTAACAGAGAGTGTTATAACTGAGAGTGAATGTGTCACAGAGTGTGTTATAACTGAGAGTGAGGGTGTAACAGGGAGAGTGTTATAACTGAGAGTGAGGGTGTCACAGACAGTGTGTTATAACTGAGAGTGAGGGTGTAACAGGGAGAGTGTTATAACTGAGAGTGAGGGTGTAACAGAGAGTGTTATAACTGAGAGTGAGGGTGTCAGAGAGAGTGTTATAACTGAGAGTGAGGGTGTCACAGAGAGTGTTATAACTGAGAGTGAGGGTGTAACAGGGAGAGTGTTATAACTGAGAGTGAGGGTGTAACAGGGAGAGTGTTATAACTGAGAGTGAGGGTGTAACAGGGAGAGTGTTATAACTGAGAGTGAGGGTGTCACAGACAGTGTGTTATAACTGAGAGTGAGGGTGTGACAGGGAGAGTGTTATAACTGAGAGTGAGGGTGTAACAGGGAGAGTGTTATAACTGAGAGTGAGGGTGTCACAGACAGTGTGTTATAACTGAGAGTGAGGGTGTCACAGAGAGTGTTATAACTGAGAGTAAGGGTGTAACAGAGAGAGTGTTATAACTGAGAGTGAGGGTGTAACAGGGAGAGTGTTATAACTGAGAGTGAGGGTGTAACAGGGAGTGTGTTATAACTGAGAGTGAGGGTGTCACAGACAGTGTGTTATCACTGAGAGTGAGGGTGTCACAGAGAGTGTGTTATCACTGAGAGTGAGGGTGTCACAGACAGTGTGTTATAACTGAGAGTGAGGGTGTCACAGAGAGTGTGTTATCACTGAGAGTGAGGGTGTCACAGACTGTGTGTTATAACTGAGGGTGAGGGTGTCACAGGGAGAGTGTTATAACTGAGGGTGAGGGTGTCACAGACAGTGTGTTATAACTGAGAGTGAGGGTGTCACAGAGTGTGTGTTATAACTGAGAGTGAGGGTGTCACAGAGAGTGTGTTATCACTGAGAGTGAGGGTGTAACAGACAGTGTGTTATAACTGAGAGTGAGGGTGTCACAGACAGTGTGTTATAACTGAGAGTGATGGTGTCACAGAGAGTGTGTTATAACTGAGAGTGAGAGTGTCACAGACAGTGTGTTATAACTGAGAGTGAGGGTGTCACAGAGAGTATGTTATAATTGAGAGTGAGGGTGTCACAGACATTGTGTTATAACTGAGAGTGAGGGTGTCACAGAGAGTGTGTTATAACTGAGAATAAGGGTGTCACAGAGAGTGTTATAACTGAGAGTGATGGTGTGACAGGGAGAGTGTTATAACTGAGAGTGAGGGTGTCACAGACAGAGTGTTATAACTGAGAGTGAGGGTGTAACAGAGAGTGTTATAACTGAGAGTGAGGGTGTCACAGAGAGTGTGTTATAACTGAGAGTGAGGGTGTCACAGAGAGTGTTATAACTAAGAGTGAGGGTGTCACAGAGTGTGTTATAACTGAGGGTGAGGGTGTAACAGGGAGAGTGTTATAACTGAGAGTGAGGGTGTGACAGGGAGAGTGTTATAGCTGAGAGTGAGGGTGTAACTAGAGAGTGTGTTATAACTGAGAGTGAGGGTGTAACAGAGAGTTGTATAACTGAGAGTGAGGGTGTCACAGAGTGTGTTATAACTGAGAGTGAGGGTGGCAGAGACAGTGTGTTATAACTGAGAGTGAGGGTGTCACAGAGAGTGTTATAACTGAGAGTGAGGGTGTCACAGACAGTGTGTTATAACTGAGAGTGAGGGTGTCACAGACAGTGTGTTATAACTGAGAGTGAGGGTGTAACTAGAGAGTGTGTTATAACTGAGAGTGAGGGTGTAACAGAGAGTTGTATAACTGAGAGTGAGGGTGTCACAGAGTGTGTTATAACTGAGAGTGAGGGTGTCACACACAGTGTGTTATAACTGAGAGTGAGGGTGTCAGAGAGAGTGTTATAACTGAGAGTGAGGGTGTCACAGAGAGTGTTATAACTGAGAGTGAGAGTGTCACAGACAGTGTGTTATAACTGAGAGTGAGGGTGTCACAGAGAGTGTTATAACTGAGAGTGAGAGTGTAACTAGAGAGTGAGGGTGTCACAGAGTGTGTTATAACTGAGAGTGAGGGTGTAACAGGGAGAGTTTTATAACTGAAAGTGAGGGTGTCACAGAGAGTGTGTTATAACTGAGAGTGAGGGTGTCACAGAGAGTGTTATAACTGAGAGTGAGGGTGTCACAGAGTGTGTTATAACTGAGGGTGAGGGTGTAACAGGGAGAGTGTTATAACTGAGAGTGAGGGTGTCACAGAGAGTGTGTTATAACTGAGAGTGAGGGTGTCACAGAGAGTGTGTTATAACTGAGAGTGAGGGTGTCACAGAGTGTGTTATAACTGAGGTTGAGGGTGTAACAGGGAGAGTGTTATAACTGAGAGTGAGGGTGTAACAGAGAGTGTTATAACTGAGAGTGAATGTGTCACAGAGTGTGTTATAACTGAGAGTGAGGGTGTAACAGGGAGAGTGTTATAACTGAGAGTGAGGGTGTCACAGACAGTGTGTTATAACTGAGAGTGAGGGTGTAACAGGGAGAGTGTTATAACTGAGAGTGAGGGTGTAACAGAGAGTGTTATAACTGAGAGTGAGGGTGTCAGAGAGAGTGTTATAACTGAGAGTGAGGGTGTCACAGAGAGTGTTATAACTGAGAGTGAGGGTGTAACAGGGAGAGTGTTATAACTGAGAGTGAGGGTGTAACAGGGAGAGTGTTATAACTGAGAGTGAGGGTGTAACAGGGAGAGTGTTATAACTGAGAGTGAGGGTGTCACAGACAGTGTGTTATAACTGAGAGTGAGGGTGTGACAGGGAGAGTGTTATAACTGAGAGTGAGGGTGTAACAGGGAGAGTGTTATAACTGAGAGTGAGGGTGTCACAGACAGTGTGTTATAACTGAGAGTGAGGGTGTCACAGAGAGTGTTATAACTGAGAGTAAGGGTGTAACAGAGAGAGTGTTATAACTGAGAGTGAGGGTGTAACAGGGAGAGTGTTATAACTGAGAGTGAGGGTGTAACAGGGAGTGTGTTATAACTGAGAGTGAGGGTGTCACAGACAGTGTGTTATCACTGAGAGTGAGGGTGTCACAGAGAGTGTGTTATCACTGAGAGTGAGGGTGTCACAGACAGTGTGTTATAACTGAGAGTGAGGGTGTCACAGAGAGTGTGTTATCACTGAGAGTGAGGGTGTCACAGACTGTGTGTTATAACTGAGGGTGAGGGTGTCACAGGGAGAGTGTTATAACTGAGGGTGAGGGTGTCACAGACAGTGTGTTATAACTGAGAGTGAGGGTGTCACAGAGTGTGTGTTATAACTGAGAGTGAGGGTGTCACAGAGAGTGTGTTATCACTGAGAGTGAGGGTGTAACAGACAGTGTGTTATAACTGAGAGTGAGGGTGTCACAGACAGTGTGTTATAACTGAGAGTGATGGTGTCACAGAGAGTGTGTTATAACTGAGAGTGAGAGTGTCACAGACAGTGTGTTATAACTGAGAGTGAGGGTGTCACAGAGAGTTTTATAACTGAGAGGTATGGTGTGACAGGGAGAGTGTTATAACTGAGAGTGAGGGTGTCACAGAGAGTGTGTTATAGCTGAGAGTGAGGGTGTCACAGACAGTGTGTTATAACTGAGAGTGAGGGTGTCACAGAGAGAGTGTTATAACTGAGAGTGAGGGTGTCACAGAGAGTGTGTTATCACTGAGAGTGAGGGTGTCACAGAGAGGGTGGTTTAGTTTGAGATTGTGTTCAGCACGGACTGTTTGGGTGGAAGGGTCTGTTTCCGAGCTCGCTGACTCTGTGCCAGTGTGGAGGAGGTGAGGCCCTTACGTTTACAGCTCTCCTGTCGCTGGTGGGCAGTTTTCAGAGTATACCGGTTGTCCCGCCTCCCTGCTCTGGTGGAATGGAACTGGATATATAAGGCCTTGGACTTTCCCACTGAGCCCGATTGCTGACCTATTGAGACAACAACAGTCACAGGGAGAAGGTACGGAGCATTGCCACCAGGATTGGTCTCAACACCCACTCAATGAGTCCTGCAGGACTGGCATTGAGGAGTTAACCTTGCCCAACAGTGTGGCATCAACCTGCTGATGACTGGCCTGCCACAAAAAACGTGCCAATGGTAGAGAAACCATTTCAAAACTAGTCCATCTCTCTATCCTTCCAACCAAAGTGCAACACCTCACACTTCCACACGTTGTAACTCCATCTACCACTTCCTTGCCCACTCTACTAACCTGTCTAAATCCTTCTGCAGCCTCCCCCCACCTCTTCAACACTACCTGTCCCTCCACCGACCTTTGAGTCACTTGTAAACTGAGCGACAATGCTCTGTTCCTCTGTCCACATGGTTCACGTGTAACGTGAGACGTTGTGTGGTGCCAAGACTGAGCCCCTGAGGGACTCCCCCAGTCACTGGCTGCCATCCTGATCAACCAACCTGACTATCCCAGTGCCCTGCAGATTGAAGCCCCCGCCAGGAGGACCAGGAGCGTGTCTTTCGGATGTGCCTTTTCGATCTGCTGGGTTCTGTTCTGGGCCAAAGTGAGCACTGCTGATTTTGGAAATCAGACTCTCGACTGCAGTGGGCACTGGATAAGCACGGGCAGGTCAGGTAACCTGCGAGGAGCAGGAGAATCAATGCCTCGGGCTGACGGCCTGATGCAGAAGGTGCTTTTCCAGCACCATCAAATGGAGACTCTGGTTCATCTTCTGGCCCAGATCCTGACTCCTGCTTCGTGGGTCTGTGTGTAACCCCCCACCCCCAGAGGGGTCCTTTCTCCCCTTTGCTGTCCCTGATCTCCGCCCAGCCAGATTCTGCACCTTGCTAACTCGATATCACTTCTCTCTGTTGATCAAGTGTCATTTCTTGCGGTGACAGCCCCCCCCCTCCACTGCCCGTACTTTCTGGAGCACGTGGAGCCTGGGATATGCTCTGAACCCCTTTGCAGCCACCTCTCTGTGATATCCTGCCACCGACTTCACTCTGCGCTGCCGACTCATTGTCGTAGACTTGTGCGTGTTTAAGACCAACCCTCCCTTCAGTCCCGACCACGCCTGGCCCGTATCCCAGGGATATCCCTTCCCTGCTCTGCCTGAACTTAGATTGCTGAACCTTCCCAAAAGCGCTCTGTCCTGTTACTTGCTCTGGAAACCCTGCTGCGCGCTCCCCACCTGTCCTATTTTCCACCATTTTCTCGGGGCTCTGCCTGACAATCGAGAGCCGCAGTTCTCGCGGAGATGGACTGACACTGGGGTGTGTGCGCGCCAAGATGTGGCAGGGTTTACCGATGTCTATCTTGTCCAGGTCCTGCAAAGCAACCCGATCGTAGTGAGTGATTTCCGAATCCCTGTCGATGCTGCAGGGGAGGGAAAGTCAGGCCACGAGTCACAAAAAAACACGGCCATGCTGGGAAATTGTGCCTATCCTTTCCCCACACGTGCAGCAATCAGAGAGTCAGAGAGGCGTACAGCGTGGAAACAGACCCTTCGGTCCAACCCGTCCATGCTGACCCAGATATCCCAATCTCGTCCCACCTGCCAGCACCTGGCCCATATCCCTCCAAACCCTTCCTATTCATACACCCATCCAAATGCCTCTTAAATGTTGCAATTGTACCAGCCTCCACCACATCCTCTGACAGCTCATTCCATACACGTACCACCCTCTGTGTGAAAACGTTGCCCCTTAGGTCTCTTTTATATCTTTCCCCTCTCACCCTAAACCTGTGCCCTCTAGTTCTGGACTCCCCAACCCCAGGGAAAAGACTTTGCCTATTTATCCTATCCATGCCCCCTCATAATTTTGTAAACCTCTATAAGGTCACCCCTCAGCCTCCGACGCTCCAGGGAAAACAGCCCCAGCTTATTCAGCCTCTCCCAATAGCTCAAACCCTCCAACCCTGGCAACATCCTTGTAAATCTTTTCTGAACCCTTTCAAGTTTCACAACATCTTTCCGTTAGGAAGGAGACCAGAATTGCACACAATATTCCAACAGTGGCCTAACCAATGTCCTCGTTCAACAATCAAGGGTAAATGAAGACCCTACGGCCTGTTATTTTAATTCAAGTGATCAGAACGGTGGGAGGGTAAACATCCCCACAGGTACAATGTGCCGAAAATGTCAGGGAAATCTATTGAACTGAAATGATCCAATCCAGCCTCACAGCATAGACTTCCCATAGCCTGGAAACAGGCCTTTCGGCTCAACCAGTCCACATCTACCCTCCGAAGAGTAACCCACCCAGACCAACCCCCTATTACTCTGCATTTAGCCCTGACTAATGTACCTAACCTGCCCATCCCTGAGCACTATGGGTAATTTAGCACGGCCAATTCACCCTAACTTGCACATCCTTGAGCACTATGGGTAATTTAGCACGGCCAATCCACCCTAACCTGTACATCCCTGAGCACTATGGGTAATTTAGCACGGCCAATCCACTCTAACCTGCACATCCCTGAGCACTATGGGTAATTTAGCATGGCCAATCCACCCTAACCTGCACATCTTTGGAGTGTGGGAGGAAACCGGAGCACCCGGAGGAAACCCACACAGACACGGGGGGGAGAATGTGCAAACTCCACACAGACAGGCGCCTGAGGCTGCAGTGCTAACCACTGAGCCACCGTGCTCCCCACAGCTCAAGGGGATCTGGTTGGCCTGTTCTTCCTCAGACCTCCCTACTCTTTCTCCACTGTCCTGAACACCATCAAGCTGCCCGAGCTGCCACTGAACGCTGCGACCGAGTCCCCTTGCTGTGCCAACCCACATGCCCACATCCCTCCCCACCCGACCCTGTGTGCGACACGTTGCCAGTGGGGGGGGGGGGGGGGGACACGGCTCCGTACCAGAGTACTCACTGGGCAAAGTAGCAGGCGAGATTCGAAAGCAGGAAGACGACGTCGAAATCCTGCAGAGACTTAACTTTTGATCTGGAACACACAAGACCAGAGTGAGAGTGGAGATGGTGTGGTTAATCATCAGACAGATGCCAACGGTCTGCATGAGGGCAAGAATTGACCGTCGCTCCAATTTCCTTCCTCTTTCAGGACCTTGGACAGCACTGCTGCGCAGAGGGATCTTGGGGTCCAAGTGCATCGCTCCCACCGAGTGGCCTCGCAAGTAAATCGGGTGGTAAAGAAAGTGCCTGAATTGAATACAGAGGGTAGTGTGTGTGTGGAATGAGCTGCCAGAGGAAGTGGTGGAGGCTGGTACAATTGCAACATTTAAAAGGCATCTGGATGGGTATATGAACAGGTAGGGTTTGGAGGGATCTGGGCTGGCAGGTGTGACTAAATTGGGTTGGGATATCTGGTCGGCGTGGACGGTTTGGACCGAAGGGTCTGTTTCCGAGCTGTACATCTCTAGGACTCTTCGAGGAGAAAGTGAGGACTGCAGATGCTGGAGATCGGAGTCTCGGTTCGGAAAAGCACAGCAAGTCAGGCAGCGTCCGAGGAGCAGGAGAATCGAATTTTCCTTGGATGAAGGGGTTGTGCCCGAAACGTCGATTCGCCTGCTCCTCGGGACACTGCCTGACCTGCTGTGCTTTTTCAGCACCACGCTCGATGACTCAGAGTCAGGAAGTCACCTTTGCAGCTTCTGTGAGAGTCTGGTGAGGACGCACTCAGGAGCTTTTGCATGCATTTCTGGTCATCGTGTTACAGCAAGGGGGTGGAGGCTTTGGGGAGGGCGCGGAAGAGGTTTACCAGGACGCTGCCTGGATTCGGGGGACTGAGCTACAAGGAGAGGCTAGAAATCAACTCTTCCTGGGGCAGCAGGAGCTGAAAGAAGTCCGGAAAATTCTGAGATGCTTAGATAGGGTCGACGGTCAAATTCGGTTCTTTCCTGGAGGTGAAGTGTCTACCTGAAGGGAATTGAAAGGAGATGTGAGGGGTGAGTTTTTATTTGCGGAGAGAGGAGTCGGTGTGTGGGACACACTGCCAGAGGTGGTGGTGCAGACTGATACAACTAAGGCATTTGTGGGACTTTTGGACAAGTGGATGACCGCACAATGATTGGAGCAGATTGGACCTTTGTCCAGATTGAACTCCATCTGCCATTTCTCTGCCCAAAGTCTCCAATCTATATTTGGCTGCATTCTCTGAAAGTCCCCTTCACTATCTGCTACTCCACCAATCTTCATGTCATGTGCAAACTTGCTAATCAGACCACTTATACCTTTTTCCAGATCATTTATGTATATCACAAACAACAGTGGTCCCAGCACAGATCCCCGTGGAACACCACTGGTCACCCGGTCTCCATTTTGAGAAACTCCCTTCCATTACTACTGTATCAGCCTACATGGGGAACCTTAGCAAATGCCTTACTGAAGTTCATGTATATGACCTGTATACAACATCTACAGCCCTTCCCTCATCAATCAACTTGGTCACTTCCTCAAAGAATTCTATTAAGTTGGTAAGACATGACCTTCCCTGCACAAAACAATGCTGCCTATCACTGATAAGCCCATTTTCTTCCAAATGGGAATAGATCCTATCCCTCAGTATCCTCTCCAGCACCCCCCCAGCACTGACATCAAGTTCACCGATCTATAATTACCTGGATTATCCCTGCTACCCTTCTTAGAGAAGGGGAAAGCATTAGCAATTCTCCAGTCCTCCAGGACCTCACCTGTGTTCAAGGATGCTACAAAGATATCTGTTAAGGCCCCAGCTATTTCCTTTCTCGCTTTCCTCAGTAACCTGGGATCGATCCCACCCGGTCCTGGGGACTTGTCCACCTTAATGCCTTTTCGAATATCCAACTTTTCTTCCCTCATTATGCCGACTTGACCGAGAGTAAGCTATCCCTCACCTCCACATCCATCATGTCCCTCTCCTCGGTGAATGCTGAAGCAAAGTGCTCATTAAGAATCTCACCCATTCTCTCTGACTCCACGCATAGCTTTCCTCCTTTGTCCTCCTTTCTCTTGTTACCCGCTTGCTCCTTATGTATGAATAAAAGGCATTTGGATTTTCCTTAACCCTGTTTGCGAAAGATACTTGATGACCACTTTTAGCTCTCTTAATTCCTCGATTCACATTGTTCCCACCTTCCCGATATTCTTCCAAAGGTTTGTCTGTTTTCAGTCACCTAGATCTTTATCTGTGCTTCCTTTTTCCTCTCAGCTAGTCTCACAATTTCATCTTTCATGCATAGTTCCCTAATCTTGCCATTTCTATCCCTCAATTTCACAGGGGCGCATCTGTCCGGCACTCTAATCAACCTCTCTTTAAAAGCCTCCCACATATCGAATGTGGGCTTACCCCCAAACAGCTGCTCCCAACCCACATGTGTGTACAAAAGATGCGTTGAATGGCAATGATTGGTCCCTCGACTCACGACCAGCCAATGATGACAAAGGACCTTCTGCTGTCGCCAGCCTTATGATTGGTTCACAGTTTGTGAACAGGATAAGGAGGGGGCCTTCAGATCTACACCTCGCTCAGAGGGTCTCCCTGTTCTCTGCAGTAAAAGTCACTGAGCTATAAGCTGTGAGTTGGACGAAATAAATCGGAGGCCTTCTTTATAAGTGGAAACCAGTCACCCTGCGCCTTCTATGAAAGCATCCGGAGAAGGAAGATGAGAGGGGGCATTCGAACCAGTTCAAGAAACACCTGAACCAGGAAGCACTGAAAGGCTTTGCCAATTTTTCCCCTCCATCCTTCACACCCAAGTTTTCTTTTTTTTAAAAAAAAATCCCCTCACTACCTGTATCTCTGTGTGTACGGACCAATTTATAACAGGATGAAATCTGAATTCGTCGAGTTATTTGCTGCCAGTGTTTACCTGTTGTGAGAGAGTATTGATTTGGAATCAACAGTGATATTTTTTTTCCAGGCACCTAGTTCTGACAACCAGGGTTGGAAAAGGGCAGAGATTAGGGAATTTTCTGTACTCCCATG